>NW_014554818.1:1064564-1174554 GCF_001313825.1 Dinoponera quadriceps | reverse complement strand
TATATATATATATATAGTGTTAATATAAAGCTATCATAATACAAACTTTGTAGGAAATTCTCACTTGGCTTGAGTGTCTGATATCACGTTTTTTGTAAAACTATTTTCACGTTTCTTTTTGTGTAGCTTGTAAATTTCCATTCGTGGGGAAAGCGTGTTGTTGATAAGGTAGTTTTGTACTTACGGGCGCATACGTGATTAACTCCTTTATCTTGTAAGGGATTAAGCCTGAGATCCAAATGCTTCAGAGACGTCGACTTCATTTTCAGTATTCCGTAAATAACACCCGCCAATCCTCCCGGTCCTATGTTGTTATTCGCCAAATGTAGAGTCTTCAGTCTCTGATGCATCGATAGAAACTCGCCCACCGCGTGTGCACCTGTGTCCATCAACTTGCAATGCGACAGATCCAATTCCTCGAGCTGCACCCGAGATAGTTGTGAATATAACGTAGTGACCGAAACGACGCGACGGAAAAAAAAAAAAACGTCGACACGAGTGAACTTTAACAGTAATGATTTTAAATCTGACCAAATTTTAAGCTTTTAAGGCTCTCGTTTTCTTACTTCGGCCATCTTGACATTAATGAGAAAACTTATGCTTAAAATTCTTGCGATAGTCGTATAGATTTTTTAATGGAACAGTTACTCAACAGCAAAATGATATTCTCTGAATGCTTATCATAAAGATTTTTGCATCCGTCTTCATTGAAAAAGATTTCTAATAATAACATCATATACAATATTTTATTGTTCACCGTCTTAGTGCTTATAATCACCAAAATAAACGGTATTCTGTAAACGCTAAGACATTAAATGATCTTTGTCGAAAACAATCTTTTTGCCGATCATGAATATTTTCCTCTAGTGCAATCTCGTGAAGAGTAAACAATACTAAATGTTTTCTAGTTCGTTTTACTTTTCACGAGTTTACGTTAGAGGAAAAGATTTATGACTCACCTTTTACGATTATATCATTTTTCTCTCGGAACGTAATCGTGAAAGTAA
The DNA here is from genome assembly GCF_001313825.1 of Dinoponera quadriceps. Taxonomy (NCBI): domain Eukaryota; kingdom Metazoa; phylum Arthropoda; class Insecta; order Hymenoptera; family Formicidae; genus Dinoponera; species Dinoponera quadriceps. The sequence goes on along the minus strand of NW_014554818.1, from coordinate 1,173,547 downwards.
ACAATTTCGCGTGAACTCGATGATTTTAACGATCATGTAACTTTCCAAACCATAGAATTGTGGAATTTTTCATATAATACTGCAGATAAAATGATGCCATACCTTTATCTTGGGATGATTATATGATTTCATCTAGATAATGTAATTTTATCTAGATGAGAGTAAACACATCAAGAGAGAGAGAGAGAGAGAGAGTTTTCCAACTAACGTTACAGTTTGATGTTATTCCTTGAAAAATCGCGGCGACTCGTTGTCGGTCCAAGTTGCTGCGAGTTAAACTGAATTTTCTCAGCTTCGGGTTAGCCTTAATTCCTTTCCCAAGACTCATGCAATCCTCTACCGAGAACCTAAATCGTGCGATTAAATTTCATCTTATCAAGCGTTCGAAAGCTCTTTATTCTCGCCATTCGCCAAACTTCCCACTTACTCGAAATCCCGCCATTCGAAACCGTCGTTTATGTAGATCATACCGAAGTTGAGGTAAATTTCGGCAAGATGCGGCAACTGTGGAAGTATTACTGCCATGGGAATATGATGCGTTGCTTCTTCTTCTTCTGGAACCGGCTCGTCGTTCTCCGCTCCGACAGTTCGTTTCGATTGCTTTCTGTTACATTCGAGTTACACTTATTAGAAAGTGCTTCGACGATAAGCCGTTTTCATTTATCGTCAAATAACTGCGCTTACACTATCACGAGAGGAAGAGAGAGAGAGAGAGAGACGAGTCGGTAGAATTATTTTTCTTTATTGGATAATAAACGCCCGGTAGATGAATTTACGATGGATTTCAGTGGAAACTTAACTTCGAGGTATTTACAAGAAAGTTTTAAAGATCATGTCTTTCGAGTGCCTTTTCAAGTTGGACTTTCCAAAGTTTCAAGTGTTTTATTCACTAGCTTCTTCGTGGACGACAATCAATTACGAATATGTACAACTCCGTTACGTCGAAGTTTACGTCGCCTCGCATTATTTTGTTCCGCTTATAAGAGAAAACGCGTCGCGTCGATAAGAAAAAGCCTCGTTAGCTCGTTTCGCGTATCATCAGGGAGACGCGTCAGAGGGATTCCGGAATTGTTAATAATAGTTCTGTTTTGAAACACGTACTAGTATAAAATAAGCCGATTTCAGTTATCTAAAGTTCTGGACAACCGACGCATCTCTTATCACCAAAATGATCTACGCCCCCTCTCTCTCTCTCTTTCTGGCCAATTATAGAACTTTGGCTGCCACATTTCCGCGCGATATTTACGTCAGAGTCCATCGCACTCTCGGATCTTCAAGTGCAAGCACTTACAGCTTTAGCCCTAAACTGACCGGCTCTAATAATAATTTTCGGGTGTTCTCCGCCGTACGTAAATAGTACGAATTTTGGCGCATGAGGAAATGCAAGGTCTGCGCGCGATTATCTATCATTGAATGCGATTATAAACAAACTCATTTTTAGTCAGCAGGTACATTTTTGCAAATTTTCTTTTGTCTGTACTTCGATAACATAGATCGACAAATTTCATATTATATAAATACTTTTTGAATTTTAATCTTTCTATTTATATGATTATGTTATTGAGATAAATTTTTGAATTTTTGAATTTTAATCTTTTCTATTTATATGATTATGTTATTGAGATAAATAATGACAGTAAAAAAGTAATTTGACTATAGTTCAAGAAATACAGGCTGTATTTCAATTTTTTTAAATCGAAACGTAGGATTTAGCGGTCTTACTTGGTCGGCACGAGGGAACGAAGTCTTATTACGTGCACGTGGTTCTTCACGAGAGCTATCAGCTTTTCGCACTCCTCTCTCCGAGTCTCGAAGTAGCTAGCTTCCAAAGTTTCCAGGTATTCGGCTAAGTGTCGTTCGCAATATAACCGCTGCCACGAACCATCATGCTCAGCCGGATCGTTGTGCTCCCACCTGTGAAGATAATGGCCTCATATCTTCGAACGTAATCATTCGTATCCGTTGTAATGCAAACGTGTAGCGTGAACTACGTAGTGATACGATTGCGTAGCGGTGCCTCACGTAATCAGATCGATTAATGTACGCAATTCGAGTTTTGTCGAAATTTCTTTGAGATGGCGTCACAATCTATTTGGTGACGTAACATCTGGAAAGGCATTCAAATTTTCCTAGGTCAAAGTTCAGCTAGAAGTGATCGCTCACTTTCGTCGTTTGAAGCGAACGGTTTAGTAGTTCTCACAAAAATAGAAAAAAAGCAACGATTTCCGTACGGTGATAAAACATTTTTACTTAAAGAAGTGGACAGCCTACTTTTCCGATGGTATTAAAAAAATTGAAAACTCGCTGGATCAAGTGTATCGCCTTTAATGCAGACTATAATTTGAGAAATAAAGGCGATTTAAAAAAAAAGAAAAATGTTTTACTTGCCTTTTTACCAGATTTATCAAACAACCCTCGTGATCCCTTACCTAGCCTTAGCCGCCCGTTCCCAATAAAAATCATCGTCGATCCTCCTTATCGTTAGCTCGAAGGGAAGATCGGTCGGCAGTATCGCCGCTAGCACGTTCTTGTCTATGTGTGTCGGTAGATCCTCCAAAATAGGATTATCCTTCCACATCGACACTACAGCACGAAGCGCGAGGGTCTTCAAATCGGGGATTACATTGTCATCCCATGAAGTCTGCTCCGCTCTTCTTCCTTGTTCCCGTGGTGGTAGTAATGTAGCTGCCGAGCATCTGTGTGCCGTAATTCGCAAGGATAAATGTATATAAATATTTAACGAGCGCAAGTTCTCGTTGTCCGATCGAACTGAAATTTGGCAGGGATTATTTTGTTGTAGTTTGGAACGGGTGTCGCGGAAAGAATTCGAAAAAAAATTTTGACCAAGAGTAAATAAGGATCATACTGGTGCATATTCATAATTACGATATATTCATAAATACGACGGTCTTTATTCGTGCACGAATAATATTCATTCGTGAGGATCTCTACCTATAAGCTGTCGCAGCATTCTTCGATATTGTGTGTGGAATCCTCATCCTTCAAGTCGGTTTCCCTAAGATGAAAGATACAAATTACTGTAACTGTATCATACTGTATTTCAGAGAATATACCGTGACTGTATTTTATGAGAAGCTTCTGGCATAATAATATTAGGAGCTTGCAAAAATTCATCGGATTTTTAATCATATTATAAATAACAAAAGAGTACATCTGCTCAATCAAAGTATTTCCCATCGTTATCCTCTGCTTTTTGCCACTTTTTAATTAATCTGATTCCATGTCTGTAAAATGAATAAACTTTTAAGTTAATGAAATCATCCGACAAACTTTGTTACTACTTCATTTCGCTCCTTTTTTAGGAGAAAGGGATTGACTCTAAAATAATACAACTTCATATGTTGGGGCTATTGTACTGGTCTGCTTATACTAATATATTAGTATACGTTGTATATTCTCTCTCGACTGGCCAACTAACATCGGTCATTCTAATCCGAATAAAATTGAGCAAATAATCGATCGAAATACGGTATCACTGATTTTTTCGTCGACAAAGCCCTTACAAAACTAAGATAGACGTGAAGAAAGATATGTTTTTCTTTTTTTCTAGGAGTGTCCCGAAGGAGTAGTGCACGAGGACTCGTTCAAGGACATTTATGCGAAATTCTTCCCACACGGCAGTGAGTTCCAATTAAATAACAATCCGCGTTTTTGCGTAATTAGTTAATGGCCACTCCTCATGCGAATTGCAGACTCCAGTCTCTACGCCCACTACGTGTTCAAGGCCTTCGACGTTAATTGCAACGGGGCCATCAGCTTCAGGGTAATCTCTAATTAAGTCTCTCATGTAATGTAGTCCTTTCATTAATATTAAATTAATGGCCCGGCAAACATACAATACACTTGACGGCGCGTGTCCCGTCGGTCGTTCTTCTCATCGTCTTCTTCGACTCTCCTCAGTCAATTTTTTTATGTTATCAATGTGTGTGATCAATGAGCCAGTTCAAAATCTAAATTATCGGCTTCCTGCAATTTCTGTTTAATTGAGATACGCGTTTCTTTTCCCGGAGATAATTTGAAGTCGCGTCAACTCAAAGTTGGTCAAGAATTACAAATATCGAGGAAATTGTGTATTCAATGTATGAAACTGTGAGTGTATTAGGTGTACAACTTAATTCTCGGCCCCTACATTTAATTAACTACAGCACCTATTCCAATTTCTTTCCTGCCGTGCAGTCATTTTAAAGCGTCACCCTTCAGCTTTCAGGCGAGGTATATTAGTTGCTGCTGATATACTCTCGAAAAACAGTAGCGATGTCGTTCGAAAAGCAGCACTGTCTTCTTTTCGCTTTTCAACTGAAGAGAAATATCGCTAAAGCTAAAGGAGTGATTTACTCGGCCTTAGGTAAAAATGCTGTGTCTTATGTAAAAAGTGGTTTGAAAAGTTTCGGGATGACAATCTCCATGAACGCCCTAGACAATCGAAGAATATTTTACAAATGTCATTTTATGGATGTATTCAGCGAGAAATGAAGTCGACGTCGACAACTTGACGTTGATTCGATGTATATTTCTGCCTTTTTATTTTAACGTACTTTGCAAGAAATTAGGCCAAGCGTTTTCTCGCTTCATCCAATTAGATGATTTTAGCGAGAGAGCAGGATGCGAAGACGTGGTAAATACATTATTTTAACAATTTTATGAAAAGTCTTTGGAATTGTAAGTCTTTTTAGATATCTTTCACAATGTTGTGTGGAGAATACGATAGTATGCCTATATAGCATGCTAAATAGAATATCCTTCAATCTTGCCTTCAAATCTCTCAAGAAAATACATAAATCTATGTACGTAAGTCTGAAACATGCGGTTGCTTTTCATCGTTGATATCTGCCAACACGTCAGGTGCGATCGTGAATGAACACGTTAAAACACATCATTCGGAATTTCGTTGTTACATCTTACTGCGCGTCGAATGATGTCGAAACAGACAATCTCGGTGATTACAGGACCTCCTTGTGACACTGTCGACTCTGCTGCGTGGCAGCATTTACGAGAAATTGAGGTGGACTTTCAAGCTGTACGATATAAATGGCGACGGCTGCATCACCAGGAGCGAGCTGGGCGAAGTAGTGACGGCGGTTCACGAGCTCATGGGTAGGCGGCATCACGCCGAGGAAGAGCGAAAGGCGAGGGAACAGCTGGACAGGGTTTTCAAGAAACTCGATCTCAACCAGGACGGTGTTATCACGATCGAGGAATTTATCGAGAGTTGTTTGAAGGTACGTTTCCCCACCTGGCCGTGAAACAACGATCGAAAATGTGTCTCCACCACATCTTTCTCGAGATCGACTTTTCGTGGAGAGAGAAACCGATACTTCTCTCTGACACTTTTTTCTCTCGATAACTTAGCCAAATTGATCTCTAAATTTTTTTATTTACCTCTCCAGAATATATCCTAGATATTTGTCGGTTTTTTCGCGGAGCACCCTATACATTTCCTTTCCTTGGTAAATGAATGCCAAGTTACATATACAAAATGTTCCAGATCTGCCGGGTGTCTCTTCTCAACTATAGCTTCCTTAATTAGTTTTAAAGTCATCCTTCCTCCGCGAAAATTAAGTTCATCATTTTCCATGTTAAGTAGGAACACTAGATAATTAACTCTCATTTTCATTGCAAGTCCCTTTCTGAGAGATACAATCTCGCTATTTATTTGCAGTTTCGATGAGATCCTTATCAGTATTCGAGTTATCTCCGTAATGAGGTCTCCGTTTATTTTCCTGATCAGTTAAAATACTGGCCGCTGAAATATTTTGGGATTCGCGACACACGCGGGCGAGTGTTGTGAAATGCATACGACGTTCGTTAATACAAAAATAAGGAGATTAATCGATGTTTACGCGGCGAACTTGTTTTCGTGCCGAAAATGACTCACTGAGCGGTTTGTGAGCAATCGCAGCTGAGCAATCAAATGAGAAAATACACGAGGCTAATTCCTATATGAATTTCCACACATTATATGAATTCATATAAGCTCCATTGAATTTACCTTGTTCAACGGAGTCAGTTCTATGTCAATTGTTCATTTCGCACAGGACGAAGTGATCACACGATCGCTGGCGATGTTCGACTGTGCGCTTTGATCTCCGGCTAAGGACGAGCCTCCAGCGGTCACCGCGACGTCGCCGACGCCACTCTCGACGACGACATTCTCGCAATCCCTGTCTCCGTCGCCGCCGCCGCCGTCTTACTCCCTGCTACCGCCTATCCCGCCGCCCCTGCCCTCGCAACCGCCACCCGGATATACCGTCCAGGATCAGGAGCTCTATCTGCTGCTAGCCGCTCACTGGTGGAATCAACCCGAGGCGCCGCTTTTCTGCTGAGGGTAAGTAGTCTCTCGCGCTTTAAATTCGAGGATATTGGAATAGCTGAGGAGGCGCATCTTATATTGTACTTATTTGTCAGTAAGGCAGGCGATAATCTCCCTTTCTACACTACTAATTTCTCCCAACATACCACGTATTGATAATAACACGGCTCCTCTCGTAACTTTAAAGGGGAGTTACATCGATCCTTCGCTGAAGATTCCACCGAATCGTTTGAAGTTACGAGAGGAATAGGATTATGTGACATACGTCATATATTGAAAGAAATTGGAAATTATCACCTTACTAATAAATAAGTATTGAAAGTTGGTCATTTGATGAACTTCATATTTTTAATATAAAAAGTTTCTCTATTACATATATATGTATATATATAAATATACACATTCATTTATAAAACAATAAACGTGTAATATTTAATAATTTTTAATTTCCTCCCTTTATCTCCTTCTCCCATATGCATTTTGGACACTTCAATTTGTTGACATTCGATCAAATATTCCACCGGATTTGTCTATTTCACCGGAAACGGATATATCGGATCAAGTTCTTCATCGCATATATCCGTTTGTTACCTCATAAGGGAGTATTCTTGTTTAAAGGGATCGAAATTTCGTTATTGCATATTCTTCAAGTTTAGGCTCTTGAAAATGTACTCCTAAAATATTCAAGCAAAATTAGAACTTTGAAGGACGCAGTGCCCAAATATATACGTGCCGGTTCGACACTTTAGGTGCGTCAGGGCGCTCGCAGACGATATGTATCTTCTTTTTTCCTACGTTTCGCAAGTAGAGATATGGTGGTCGCCATGTTGGGACGCTGCGTGAAATAATAATAAAATTCGTTGAATTGGACCTTTGCTCCAAAACATTTGCATTGTGACACCGAGACTATCAAAGTAGCAACGTTTTTAGCATTTTCAACGAAGGATACCAATCTATACTGTAAATCATAGAAGTCATGGGAATAACCACCGGCCAGCAGGTGAAAATCTTCAAACGCAAACGCCAGAGACGAGGAGCACATCGAAAGATCTGGCAGACGAGCGTCTGAGGGCATGAAAAGCAGAGAGGAAACTATTGCTCTGTGCAAGTTTTTGGAGCTTGAGAAAGGTCCCCTTTATGGTCCTGGTATAGCGGATTAAAGTTAAGTGCCATAAATTAGTTGTTATTCACTTGTAAAGTGCGTTTTTCTTTTGAAAACGATGCTTTTAAAATTGGCGGCACACTTTTCTCAGAAACTATCGATTGCCTCGCGCTTTTAATCTCATGTAAAGCACAAGTCTGCTTCTATCTGGTAGCAGATTTAAGTCCATATAGCCAATATTTTACTTTTCACGGCTCGTCAAACTTGAAAAATGTATGCTAAATTCGAATTTCAATCTTTCAAGGTTCGCCGTTTTGTTAATAATTATTTTACGCTTTTTTTTCATATAGATAATATAAAAAATAATTTGATTCGTTTGTTTCAGATGATTAGGAGGGGCGCAATCAATGTCGTCAATTAGACAGATCTTTTGCAATATGAAATGCGCTGCGATCTATATAACTCTTAAAATATTAAACAAATTGACATGATACTGATGTAAAAATTTCTTAAAATATCAATAGAAATGTACAACAAAAAAATTAAACTCTATAAACTTCATAGTTTTATTCCATAGAATCACCTCAGAAATGCTCATCTAGACGAGAATACCCCCTTATATAATTGGATTATTCGATCAGATATACAATCAGACATTTTTCTCAGTATGTCGACAGATCCATAAACGTCCGCTCGTGTTTTTTGTCAATAGAGCCTGCTGACACGATTTGACGGCAGAAACCGGCCAAACTGCGCGCGGCAAAGTTTGTTCAGTTTCGGCCGTCGATCTGCTGTCAGATCGCTACATCTGCTGATATAGCGTATGAACAGGCTCTGTTCATATTCCAGATTTCTGGCAGCGATTTCGGCAATATCGTCTGATAAAACAGATTCTGTGTTAAATTTATTGCCTCTCTGCCATCAAAAATTTTTCGCAGCATCTGCACAGAATCTGCTTATGCAGGTTTGGTTTTCTGCTATAGCGCTGGATATTACGCGCGCATATGTGTTTACTTGTAAATACCTGAAGTTTTTCCGTATGTTTTGTTCAGTAGTAGTGTAAAATGAAAATCTGAAAAGTACTTGAGAAAGTATTAGGGGTGACCAAATAAAACCTGTTTATGTTCTCCACTTCGAATCTTATGTTTAAAACATTACATTTTTAACCAGAACCCACGTAGACCACCTCCCAACTAGAATTCTCTGGATTATTTTGGGAAATTGAAATGGACTTCAATTAGATCCCAAGAAATGCGATTGACCATTGGATGCTTCTTTGTAATAATAATAATAATAATAATAATAATACAGTGATTGCCTTTTAGAAAGTAATGGTAGCCTCCTACAGAAGTTCTCCGAAATTGATTCGTTTGTTCAAATTTCAAGAGATTTTGTTATTTCTCTTTCAGGGCAACACGATAACACGAGGACACGATGCGCAAGTTGTCGTCCTTATCCTCGCCGACCGACGGAGCTTGGCTATTGGAGGCCCAGCCGTTTTGAGAACAACATACAGAATATCGCGGTATCACTGCTTCGCCATCGTTGGGATTTCAATTTTACGGCGAATTGCGATGATCCTGCAATATTTCCATGAGGACCGACAATTGGAATCGATTTCTGACAGAAATCAAGTAGCAGAGTTACACAATTCGACGTCGAGTGTTCGGTTTAACGTTATTGATAAGCGAGACAAGTGTACCTGCAGTTTCTACTGCGATCTCCCGAGGAAACACAACGTTTAACGAGAAGAAACGAGAAGGCAGTATCGGTCTCAATGAGCACGAATGAAATTTCGTCGTGAGGGAAAATCGAAATATCAGGTTATCAAACTGGGTTTGTATCGGGTAATGTCGAGGAAATCCTGAAACGACGACAACGATGACGTCGACGATAAGAATAACGGGAAACGGCGAAAGAAAAAGTGTGCGGATGTGAGTAAGAGTCGTTGCGCGAAAACGAGAATTCCACACGAGATGGGATATTCTGATTTAATCTCTATGATCCTAATTTACTCATGACCGTCAGAGATTGATAGGATATTCGGGGATTGTCGCAACCACTATCACAAAGACGATATTCTAAGCAAACCGACATATTTCTCTGTGGAAGTTATGCGTTTTCTTTTACGATAACGTATCCGTTTGTTCTTTCTTTTCGCGACCGTGAAGTAAAAAAAAGAAAAAGAAAAATAGTGTTCGTATTGATGCGGAATTGATGAATTTAATAGGCTGTTTTGCCTGGAGAAATTTATCGACTTGTTATACACACTTGTTACCGTGTAGTCGTATATTTATCTATCTACGCGTACAATTACAATCATTTCCAAAAGAAGGTAACTTGTAATGGTCATTCTTTCGTTTAAGGATCCCCACCTTCTGTACGACATCGTTGCACTCGCCAATTTTATTCTATTTCTCGCAATTAACGGTAGTTAGTATTACGATCGCGTGACTATGTACACAGTTTATCCCAGTGAAAAAGTGACTGCTGTCATGACACAACACAAGGCGTTATGTTTTGTTTTTATTATTCAAAATGGACCATTTGTGAGTCGATATAAAAGAAAAGAAAACGATCGTCAAACTTTTTTAAGCAGTCCTTAAAGTCCTCCGCCGGAATCGTCTTTAGAAACTCTGTCCCGAATCATAATGTGATTCTTTCATAGCTAACTTTAGGAACTCTAGTCACAGGGAGCTAAATCAGACGGGGGGAGGGGAAGGGGGTTACGGCGAATAATCGCAATGCTTTTTTTAGCCGTACAATTTTGGTTTTGTCAGTATTTCTTTCCCAAATCTTCCGTTAAAATGCGACGGACGGTAATCTTAAGAATGCCAATGACAAGCAGCAAGATAGGTTCGAAGAATTTTGCTCACTCTTTTTTTCATTTCGAATTATTTTTTACGCGCCCGGCCGTTTTTAACGCTCTTCCTGACAAAGTTACAAAATCTTGCCAACCATTTTAAGACACTCATGGCTTCATTGGCAAAAAACAATTTATTTTATACGTTTCAATAGCAGTTTTTAAACAAAACTTAATATTTGCGCGTTGTTCCATCCTGTTTTTTCGATACAAAGTCACATTTCATGTCATCACTCACGAACCAAACATGTTAACACCTTGAAATTGTTGCTGGTGATAGCTAAAATGTGTCGTTACGTAACGCATGTGTTGATTCAGAAATGCAGGCGCTGCAGGCAGCGTGGAAATAGGTCATCTTTTCACTGGGACATACTGTGTATGTTGTGAGTATTAACAGCAAAGCACGTTGAAGATTATACTCGTTTCAACGCGTCGATTTCTTCGATTACATTGTCAGCCGATCGTTGACGATCGTAGATATCACGCATATATGTTTTCGTTGATAGGTCCGTGTAGCTTTATAGATTGATACTTTGTTGTACTTTTCAAAAATCGATTGTTGCTAACGCAGAACACTCGATATTCATCAGCGATCCTCGTGCCCCCTCTCCCCCCACGCGCGTTTTGTCAATAATATATCAATATTTTATTATGTCCAATTTTTATGACGACTTCTAATAAAAAGTTGCCAGCATACACCGTTTACTTTATCAATACAATGCGCGATAATGTTGATTAATATTCCGGCTGCTAATACGAGAAATATTTTGCGTTTTATCAGGCGAGTTTCTTTAATATACAAATTCAGATACAGATTCTTCAAGGAACACACAGTGTGTGTCCAATTAAGTGTTGTCCAATATTTTAGAGGTTAATTTTCAGGTCGTTTTATGGAGAGAAATTCACATGAACATATGATTTTAAAGGCTTTGTTTTTGATACAGAATGTTAGAAAAATTCTCTAAAATTATCGTTTTTTATTAATGGCACTTGAACGAAAAGAAGTTCTCTTCAAACTTGAATCAGTAAATAGGCGGATTATTATATTCATTTTTTTACCTATAGACGCTGTTTTATAAAAAGTCTATGATATAGAAACAGTGTTTAGATAGTATATTACTCTCCCAGATATGTGCGCCAGTGGACGGAGTCACATTTTTTTTATAAATTTTAATTATTTAATTAATTATTTACAAAAAGTAGATTCTTGATAGATTTCGGTTAACTTATTAGTTTTCAAGATATTTATGAAATGTTAAGAAAAAACGATATTTTCATAGAATTTTTAACACCCGCCGTCTCTAAAACGTGGCCTCTGAGACCACATGTTTATAAAATGATTTCAAAAATCAGCTCCTAGAATATTGGACAATATTTAGGAAAACATCCTGCATGTGTGTGTATGTGTGCCTGCGTGCATGCGCGTGTGTGTGTGTGTGTACATAATACATTTTTTTTCAACGATAAATCTTTCGTATTACTTTCATTATCAGACACTCAATCGTATCATCGATATCGAAATACCGGTGACAAATATTGTCTGATCGTTTGCCTGCTCCTTAAATGTTTGTAGCGTATACATGTGTAATGTATGTGGATGAAGATTTTGTAATATACGTCGTGTTAATATGAATCGTGTGAACGAGCATATGTCAGACTGACGAAAGAACAACTTGAGAGTGGAGACAAAGAGAGGGAAGGAGGAAGGGAGAGGGGGAGATAGAAAGAGAGAGTGTGTGCGTGCATGCATGTGTGTGTGAGAGAGAGGGAAAGAAGGGGGAGGGAGAGAGAGAGAAATATTAATTATCAAAATTAATGACAATGAAACACCAAGCTACCATAGTTAGCTGATACTTATAAGCATAAACGGAAGTAATAATAATGAATTATAGTTTTACGTAGGATAATCGAAGTCATCGCACGTATCGTCGGACAACTCTCACGGCGTTCACGATATCAGTATTCGGGAGAAAAATCTTTTAATTCTTCCTAGAGAATACCGTCAATGCGCATACATACACACGCACGCCTCCAATCATAGTCTCCAAGACTTACCTCTTTTCAAGTATCGTTTGTCTCCGTTAGTTCGCATCAGACCGGATCGCTCGCGATCAAGCTCATCGGGTTTATAAAACGCATTAATCGCCCGGATTTTCCCTTCGAGGAGAAAAACACCGTCGTCACCGAACGAACACCTCTGTCATGGTGGCGCGGGGATCAAGAAATTAACACGCGCGTTGCTAAGACTACAACCGCGAGCGTTCCTATAACAACGAGTAATAATGACGAAATCACAATTCTCTCCGCCAAGATTGAATAACGTGCGTATCGAGCGGATCTATATAAGATGTAGGCTCGTGTGTGTGTGTATGTTGCGAGTCGTCAAAAATCGAGCGTCTTTACGAATATTTCTCTTATATTCTTGGAGACATGATGAAAACATACTGAAATATCTCCAACAGACGAATGCGATGAAACGTAATTTCTACTCTCTTTCTCCACGAAGTGATTATTGTACCATAAATATCGGTGCACTTGAACGCGAGTACTGGTTTTTTATAGAGAAAAACATCTATATCTCCGTTAGACATCCAGCAGAAAGTAAAGAAATTATTGAAGAAATTATCGAATCAAATTCGGATTAAAGATGTCCGGTTATTAATTTGCAAACACTTGCAGCGAGTTGTGGGAATTACTAACAGAAGAAACATTCTACTCGAACAATCTGTCCAACCAGCGACGAGTATTAATTTGTGCCCGAGTGAAAATGATATTAACGCATAAAGTGCGTGAATCCGAGTGGTTTTGATCCCGAAAACTTAATTTGCTATAAATGTTGTCGCGTTAATTGCCGGTATGCAAAATCAGAGAATGTATAATCAAGTGAAGAAATCCATTAACGAGACTACACAATCGACGGTGCGACAAAACCGCCGTGACCAAGATCCCGGGATAGCTATTAAGCCATTGGCAAAGAGTCTTTGTTCCTTAGGATGTACGAACATATTTTAATATTAGAGTGACCGTTTCATTTCGAACGAAGCAATGCGGCTTAGATAAGGTCACATCGATTGCTCTAGCTTGAATCCAAGCAGCATATATTGCTTGATCAACGATTAACCGGAAACATCGGTAGTTGGAAAACAATGTTGGATCGATATTATTAAAATGTTGCAATCCGATGAGTCGTTAGATTAGAACATTTCTTTCTTTTTCATACGAAAAACATTGTGTTTCCTTGAACTGCTTTGAAAGAGCCAGCAGTATTTTTAATCATTTTAATTGATAAATTAACCGACTGACGACGTAAAACCAATCATAATGAAGTTGGGTCAAGCAATGAATAATTTTTTTCAAACATGATACTGGGCACGATTCTAGGATTTTATCCCACTTTGCGCCTTTTTGTCAACATATGAACATTGGGTAATTGACATAGACCCAATATAAGACTAATGTTTATGCGCTACTCGGGGAAAAGTATCGGTACATTTATTATATATATATATATATATATCTCATCCTGCGCGTAAATTTATATATAGCGTTAACCACGGAGGTAATCAAACCTCCTTCGGGAAATATCACACCACATGTGTCGAATCTGCCAGCATGTTGATCAGCGTGCGTCTCAATGTGCGTCATGAAAATTAATACGCGAACTCCACGCGTGAAATCCTTAGCCAAGAACTTTTTCGAACAGATTTTTGCTACATTTTCGTGCCGGAGAAATGCCTGAATTTGTACGGGACATCGCGACGACACCTTCCTTTGCTTTTGTCGCGATGGATGGACCTGATACTCTATGCGCATAACTTGTACAAACGCGAAATAATATATTTTTTACAAAACTTTTGTTTATCCCTTTGCAAACCGCCAACTATTTTTGGGCTTCTATGCGATAATGTTAACCGATAAATGCCCATTTATGGCGATAAATGTTCATTTGTCGGTACGCGATGTAAAACGACAAAGAAAGATACGACTTCTTAAGAAAATATTTGTAAAGCGCAAAAATAATCACAGATGTCCTGAAATTGTGATTCTGGCTTGAATATTATTTTCGCGTTGCTCTCGACGTTTCACAATCAGTATTCAAGATGTGCTTCTGAATTAGTGAGAGAGAATTTGGCATATCGTCGTGATTTTACTTGAGATAAATTTGCTTCTCCGAATATATTCTTAAAGAGATCAAAATTAACCGCGTGAAGTGTTAGATACATGTTGCTGGCAAATTAATTGAAGTATAATGAAAGTAGGAACGAATTTATCAATTATTTATTCCGGATATTATTTATTCGTCTATATTTATTTATATAGATTATTAGTTTTATTGACAATTTATATTATGCACAAGCTATAAACCGAACTTGCAAAACTCGAATAAAATATACACATAGGATGTTACGGAAAACAAAACACGATTAATTACTGCCGAGGCAAATACGAAGAGCGCAATACGATATAATTAGACCAGGATACATGGATCATTCGGTAAGATTTCCGATCGGAATGCTTCAGTTATTCTCTAGAAAATACAATCTAGGAAATAATTCCGACCAGAAATCTTTCATTTCTGTAATAGATGTCTGCATACGGTTTGCACGTTTCCATAGATTTCGCTCATTCCTTTCGCTTTATCTTGTATTAACCAGAAAATGAGGATTTAGCGAGAGTTGCCCGCTGTTTAAAGAAATATTATTGGTATTATTACCGTCAATATTTTAAAGTTAAAAATAACACTGGAATAGTACACATACATTTTTGTGTGAATCTGTGTAATCTGATGATATGATTTCTGGCTAATATCACCTCTGAGCGTTCTCTGAGAGGAGCCTAGATGTTAGAGAAAAGTGGGAATGGCAAATCCACGAAAATATGCAAGCCGCGTGCAGACTTGAAATAAACAAGCAAAGGTCAGTGAGCACGTTTGATTCGCGAGAATTCTCAATTGAATGCGCGAGAAGAGAGGCGTCTTCAAGAACGAAGGTAAAATAGTTTGCGTATTACTAAAATATACGTTAATCACAGGTGGGAAGATTTAAACTCGCGAAAAGTCAGTAAAATCCCGCTTGTTACTATAGGAATTAATTGAAATTCTTTTGTAGGCTATTTATACTATACAGGGTATCTCAAACCGTTCTCGTGATGTGCTGGTGAAACTGAATAGAAAAATTATCCATTACCATTTTGCAAAATTCGCGATAAATTAGTGAGAAATTAATTATTTTGTCTGAACGCATGAGGAGGCCGGACTCTATATAAAGAAAAATGGCTTACTTCCGAAGATCTTCTAGCGAACGCATAAACTGATAGCATGTTTCTTTTTGACTCTATGATGCTCATCGTTGCTAGAAGATCTTCAAAAGTACACCATTTTTCTTTATCCGGTTTACCTTTTCTTATGCGTCCATTAGCTCAGGCAAGGCGGATCCTATGGGTCAAGAGACTTGCCCGCTGCAATTCGCTCATTAAAGTTACTGGCCGTCTCAAATTTTTTCTCTGACGAGAAGATTTTCACCGTGGAACCTGGATCGTTGGCTTACTCACGACCCCGAGGACGTTCCCGTGGTGAGCAAAACCACGTTCTAAGCCATATCGCCGTACTTCTTCTAGAAAGGGAAACGAAGGAGGTCTATTTCGAGGACGGTGCCTTGGATGGAGGCCGTATATCTTCCAGCAAGACTCATTTGGTACAGAATTGGACAAACGTCGACATGTTTCTGACCTTCCAATGGTCTCCCTCCGGGCCGTTATCAAGGAAGCGGCCACACACGCGAATTGAAGCTCGCGTTTTAGGGCCAGGATCAAGGCAGGGCAGTTATTTCGAGTGAAAGGATTCATTCATCCCTTAAGTTAATATTATAGCATTTCTTTGTATCTTTCATACTGCCTCTAATAAACGACTTTTCCGATCAATCCGTTTTCATGTTCGGATTCTAACGGTGCTCTCTGTATGTTTTTCGAATATATTTTTATCGTTTAAATATATAGTATGAATAGCCTGCAAAAAAGAATTTCATATTCAAGTAATTCCCACATCTGTAGTAAAATTTTGCCAACTTTTCACAAACTCAAACCTTTCTACTCTCCTTAAAGTAACGTCATATCGTTGGCTTGCGCGCCATTCTTTTTATCCAAGTACACGCAATTGATCCGGTGGACGGATTTTGCGATTGTCGGAAGACCTACACGTTGAGCAACGGGCATACGCTGCGTGCAAGAAACTTAATTGATTAATCCCGATAAGACGGAGAAATCGAGCTACAGCTAAGAATTTTAGTCAAGTAGCAACCTAGTCAATTCATTAACTTTAGAGGACAAGTTAGATTTAAATTACAATTATGGAACTCGCGTGGCTTTAAACGATTGTCGAATTATTATATATATTACGACTAGACATTATATCTCAGCCATTAACAAGGGGGAAGATCTGACGTTGTCATCACGGACTTCTCTTAAATTAGAACATATAGAATCGCTAATTGACAGGCAAGTGAGACGATGCAAGCATTCACAAGAAATTTGCATGCAAAGTTAAGTAGCGCCTCGTTTCACTTGCCTATCAAATTTCCAATATATTGCAGTATTACTGCAACATTTCTGTGGATCATGTAGAATACGGATAAGTGAAATCTGGATTGAAGTTTCAATTGTCTAATATTACCACAGCTAACAAGGAGACGTTAAAACGACTCTTTCGGCCCGTAAACGCCATAGTAACTTATCGATTGATATCATTTCGGTATACCTGTGCTTCAAAGTCGCAATAATTACCAGAAATTGCATTATAATACTGTAGAGACATATTTTTAAGACTATAAGGTTACGAGAAATGCGGAAAAAAGTCGATTTTTTCAACTGTTACATTGGCCTGACTTCTTAATCAGTAATATTACTGCAATATTATATTTCTTTATAGTCTCATCAAAACAGTGCTTGCACACATATATATTTTTATATAAACACATTTATATATATTCGGACATCTTTTTAACGTAATAGTGCTACTTTAACGATGTGCTATTTCAGTATCACTAAAGTCACGTAAAATTTACGTTCCATTTAAGTCATTTCGCGTTTCACGTCATTTCAACGTTGTCTCTTGTTAGCTGGGACATATATCCCCCTGCGTTTCTTCACATCCATTGTCATTTGTATCGATCTAACACGACAATTCGAATAGGCTCCCAGAGCTAATCATTCGAACATAGGAATATACAACACGTGGAAGCTCGTGATACCGAACGGGCGATTCCCGAACAACAGACTAATATTGCTCGTGAAAAGGATGTCACAATTTATTACAATAGTTAACCGTTACGTAATATCACTAGTTATATTAGAAATGATACAATTGTTGAGCTTGGAAGCACTTTTTTATGGTGAAGTCACAGTTACAATCGATTAGATAGATCCTTCCTCGGATCTGTTGCTATAGTGATAATACAAAGAAAACATTTACTATAGTTATTACGCAGAATACATTAATTATATTATCTCATACTGCCAACTGTAAATCATCATATACGTAGTTTCTAGTTCTTAATCAATTACATTAGATAGATATCATCTCTAGATTGTACGAGCATATAGTAGAGAAGCGGTTTTTTTTTGGAACAGTTTAACGAAATCTCCACTCTCGTCCTTCTTTTCTTTTCTCCCGTCCAATTTTACTCTCAAACAGCATCACTGGATTTTACTTTTGAGCACACTCACTCGGGAAGAAAGAATTTATTCTCAGCACAGATTCTCTGACAAATCCAGAACTTTTGCCTCGGAAATATATAATTAGACTATATTTTCCTTCTTTCTATTTTCTCTTTCTTCTACTGCGATTAAATACACTTGAGCGAGCAGGACATGTGATCCTTTGTTGATGTTTCGGCAAGTTTCCGTAAGTATTTATAACAAAATGTTACAATCACGGTCATATATTCTAGTAATTTGCAAAACAAAGGCCGATTAGGAATTATTGTAATCACCATTGTGATAGTAATAGATTTTATAGTATAAGGGAAATAGGAGAAGGTAATTCGAAGCGTTTATTACCGCGTTTTATGTTTTTTAGTTTTAGGACAAAAATATGATGAGCAAACATCAAATTATGTCACGTATAAGGCTCGTTGAATATCGATTAATTAGCAGTTTGAACTATCTACTGCTTGAATGATAAACTGCGTTACCATACTAAGGAAGGTGTTTGCGATATTTAATATAATTATTCAGACTGAGTGCGCATTTAATCTGTCTTACTGATTTTAATCGACTTAAACATTGGATTCTTTTGTCGAAGAATTTCTCTCGTTAGGCGTCTTAATTCAGGATATTTCATTATTTTCGATACTCTTATTTAGGCAATGTAAAAAGAAGAAAAAAATTCCGTCAGTGGATAGTACAAAATCAGCGTTTACAGGATTTATTATGTCGTTGTTTAATTCAAAATGTCGTTACTCTTGGAAAACATTATTGAATTTGTCGCACAAATTGACTAGTCGTATGATATGATATGTAACATGCGAATGACAATTGCAACTTAATTATTTTACCGGCGCGATAATCTCTGCGATAGTTCCGGTGCGCAGAATCGATTTATTTCCAATCAAACAGTAACGAGTATAGACAAGTGTTCCTGTGTTATTATTCTAATTATATCTTAAGGCGACTTTAGAATTATCGAGACAAAAAGAGATTGCAATAAGTGAAATATCATTGTATTGTTAGCGATTTTCCACACTGGAGTGGTAATATCAATAAATGTTAAATATATCAAATTTAAGAGATTCCGCCTTTTTCAGTCATTTCCATCAATGTGACAAGGATTTTAAAACAAATTTTCTAGATTATACAAAAATATTTTATATATAATCATATATATAAAAATGGCTATATATAATTATACAAAGTTATATATGAAATATACATGTCCATGTACAGTTAATACAAAACAATACTGTTGGAAGAAGTTTAGCGAAAAATATCAGGAACAAAATTTCCTTATTTTTTCCATGGAACACAAATCTGCAATAAAAGATTTTCATCGAGAAAAAATCAAGCTAGGCCTTGTTGGGCCCAAAATGGGATCCAAATCTGATGGCCCTCTTAAAACGCTCTACGACTTTTATTTGAAACATTTTTTTCGAAAATATATCGTTATATATAATAACAATATATTTAATATAATATTTATAAATATATATGTATTGTTTATATTGAAAGCCATCTCAGATACTTTGAATGTAAAAAATAAGTTACGCACAAACGATCATCACGGTGATGTTTCATAACCATTTGGACGTCTCGAAGGATTCTATGCCTTCAGCTCTAAGTCGACTGAGAATGGGTCGATATATATCTGGCGTGAAGGGTAGTACCATTCCTCGCTGTTGAATTTCGCCTAAAGAAAATTAAATTACAGCGACAGATAAAATGACAAGAGAAAATTAGATGAATATTCGCGATCGACACGATTAAATTATTGTGCGAATTTTTCTCTTTTCGTATCAGAGAGTGCAACGCCTTGGTTTCTCTTAATTAATAATAATACGAACCATCCAGGATCATTTTAGCCGCAATAGCCGCAGGGTAGCCGACGGTTAGTGCCATCGCAGAATGTCCTGTGGCGTCTCCGTAAAGCACCAAATTGATACCTCTGGATTCTCTTTTGTTATCCTGCCAGCGTATACCTACTTCGTGTCTCAATATCACAAGATCGCGCTCGTTCTTCTCGTAATACAATTTTTTCGACAAATAATGCGTGAGCGTGTCGAGCGGGGTGTTCAGTTTCAGGACATGGTCCTCTTCCAGAAGGCCTAGTTCCTCGATAGCTTCCACTCGCTCCCACGAATTTACCCTTTCCGCCAATTTCTGTTTCAGATTCTCGTAGAAGATGTTGTCGTTCGCTAGGCCGAGCAAGTTGCATACCAGCAATCGCTGAAATTAATTCAAGAAAATCGTCTGTGTTGTGAATTCCATCGAGCGGGAGAGTGTTTTGAAGAGTACCCAGGTGATATCAGGTCCGTTAGGATGTAAACTCGGATGTGGATCAGGGTCGATCAGGCCGAGCAACTGTAGGCCCAATACAGTATCTGAAAATCCCTTAAATCTGAGTGTACCGCGTAACACGGTACTTGCGTTGTGTATACCGTAATATTCTCTGTACATGGTGCTGTCGCGATTTGGGAAACCTTCCAAGGCGAAGCCAGGAAGAAAGTCCAACTCCTGTACAGCGGACATGAGATCGCCACCCCCGGCGATCTCTACTTCCTATAACGAAGATAATATACAATTCATCTCGAGTGAAAAATCATTCAACAACACACCTGGCCTTCGTGAAGATATTTTGCTGGTGACAAAGTGTTGAGCAATGCACCTCGCGGGGACCAACTAAATTTGTATCTCAGAGGATTACAGGAAGATTCCGGCGCAGGCAGACCGCCGCACCACGAGATAAACGATTCTATCCTGCCACCCGCCTGCCTCACGTCGTCGAAACATTCGAGCGCTAGGAGATGATCGATCCCCGGATCCAGACCGATTTCGTTTAATACAGTAACACCAGCTTCCTGTGCTCTACATTAAAAGAAGAATAACGTGTGTAATAATACAGTTTGGCAAGAATTTCATCGGTTCCGATAGTTACTCTTGATGCAACGCCTTGACGTTGTCATTCATGTAACTGGCCGTCACTAGATGAGTGTGGGTCTCGATGCAAGCTTTGGCGATGACGTGGTGCAGCGAGTACGGCAGTAGAGACACGACCACGTTCGCCGATTTCACGACATCGTGCAACGTGTCTGAACGATCCAGCACGTTCAGGTAGACCGGTTCCACGCCTGGGAATCGATTGGCCAGTGCGTCCGCTTCGTCCTTCAATTGCGACGCTACCAGCAGTTTTACATCTTTGTCCCTGTGCAAGTACTCGACCAAGGGTGCGGAAACGTATCCCGCACCGAGAACGACGACCTGTTGACGCATCGTATAATTCTCGGTTAAATCTTTTCCACTAACACCATATGAATAATGTGATCGTTATCCTAGTGAGAAATTTTCTTTACTCAATCTTGATGGAAATATCAGGTTGGAAGGGAAGTAATTTTTAGCTCAAAATTCGAGGAAGTTTATTTATATTTAAAAACAACTTCAGTCGTTGTTCTCTATCATGTTTTGCCGTCTTTCGGGCATAATTCCTCGCGCGTAAAACGGTTATAAAATGTTACCTAGGAAGCAAGTGAATACATGGATTGATTTCGTGCAATAATTTAATACAATTTAAATATACCAAAAGAGGATTATGCGTGATGAAAATTTGGAAAACGAAATATTTCTTAATTGCAGAATGTTTCTTAAATTGTGAAGCATGAGTGGTTCTTCATGAAACTTTGTATAGGTGGAAAAAAAAAGAGATGCGAAGCCAACGAGCGAAAGGGGCCGTTTTACCGTTTTGCTCTGCGGCTCCCCGTTGTCAGCCTTGTGTTTGCTGCGTTGGTTCAGTTGCCTGAGTTCTTGGATGTACTCGAAATTAGGCGTCAGGTTTCCATTGGAGGCAATAATGGCACCGTGCACAGCAGGATTGAAACAATGTTCCTCAAGCGGCTTCTTAGCATCCGATCGTATAATGTCCAAAGCATACGGATACAGAAGATTACCGAAGAAATCCGTCGATTCCTTTGGCAGTTGCGTGGGCATATTATCGATCGAACAAACTAGCACTCCGGGGCCCTTAAAGGACTTTGTGTCCTTATTGCGATCGGCGTCGTACAAGCAAAATGGTGTGTCGATCGTTGTGCACTCGTTCATAAATCTTGCATGCAAAAATGACAGTCAATGATTATATTAATCTGATGAATTAATGATCAATTCGAAGCATTAAACGCACATACTCGATGCTACCGCCCGGATCTGCGGATATGTCGCAGATAGCGAGCATTCTGTGCGGCAGGGCAGGCGCACCGACGCTTATCGGTAACCATGGTGTGTGAGCGGGTCTCAGCAAGTACTTGGCATCTGGTATCGTCAACAGCTTTGGCGAATCCACCGCCCAATATATACCGTTGATGATCACCGAAGCGTACGGTGCAATTTTCTTGCTGAAAGTGGAAATGTACAATTCCGGGTGCTTCTCGTACTCTTCGGGGTCGAAACCGCCGCCCTCCTTCTTCTCCAGATGATGCCTGCGTCGCACCTCGCAACCGTATATTTTTGTAGTATCTGCGGCAAAACAAACGCGGATAAACGATATCGTGAGATATTTTTGTTTGCATTGCGTCGACGAAGTTTGCGAGTCTAGTGGCGCCTTGCTTTTATCAATTAAAAATACTGATAACGCGCTAGTCGCGCGAGAATGACTTTCGGAATTATATCCATAATTGAGGCAATCGGCAAGAACGATAAGTTCATTCACGGTAACGTAAATCTAATTAACGGCATTGATGGGGCGCGCTTCTTTCGCGTATAGACGAAAAGGTTCCATTACCGCCGTGCTCGGCGACTTTTCGCAGCATCTCCGGCGGCACGTATTCATGGGGGAGCTCTTGGAAGACTTCCTGTCCGCCCTGACTCACATTACCGCTGCCCGTGAAAACAAAGGTCAACGGACCGATTGACTTGGGCATAGCGCCTAACGCGATCTCATATCCAGCGCCGCGAATTGCTTGACGCGCCATTGCCGAGTCTCGATAGTTGTGTGCCGGTCCGATGTGCTAAAGGCGATAAATCTGCGGTTAGTTGAATCGATCATTTTTCCCAAACTCTGATCGATTAATGCGCAATGCCGGCCTTCTGAGTTAATAACGTTTCGTACGCAGGTAATGAGAAACGATGGCGTACCATAAAGGGTGTATGATGGCCCAGAGCTAGCAGCCTGAGGCCTAAGCCGTGCAGTATGTTCACCATGCCGGCCACCCCGGCGTATTTGCCAAAAGCCACCACTCTTTGGCCGTTGGCATCGGTGAGCTTCTCGTAATCCAGCAGGCGTATGTTCTTCTCCAGGATAGCGTCCAAGAGGGCCATATTGCTCTCCTGCGCCTTGATGGTGTGCGAGAAGAGGCAATAGGTTTTGTTGGGAATCAGCTGGTCCACCGGCACCTGTTTCACCCCGAAAATCACCGAGGCCGAGCTAATGTCCTCCTGCAGAAGCGCGCCAGCAGCCTGGTAGGCTTGCGCCGGATACGCTCTCCGGTTGCTCGGCTGCACGATCACCTTCACACCCGAACGGACGAGACGGCGTACATTCGCCGGGGCTAACGGCGCCCTCCTCTCCCACACCGACTGGTCCTCCCGCCTTATCGCTATCACTTTGCCTTTAAGATTCTACAAAAGTCCCGTAAAAATCTTTCTTTATCGCGATGTCTCCTTTTTCTAGTCGTTCTCCGCAGCAATATATTGCGTTACATTGTTAAGTGAACTAACGTTACTACCGAGACGATGATTCATTTCCGAAGAAGAAGCGATACTTCTAGTAGCGAGAATCTTTGTCTGTGAAGAATAATCAATATATGCTTACACTGATGTATCTGGCATCGGCACGAGTTGCGGTGGCCAACAGAAGACGCGATTCACGTCCAACGCTGATCAATCCCGACATCGTTAGTGACGAATCAGCGATAGTATGATTGAGAGAAAGCGGAAAAATTCAGCATGAAATTCGATCGATCGCGTTAATAAAATGTCTGTGTTTTGAACCAAGTCCGCCGTATTACTAACACGATGTCGCTGGCGCTAGCTAGCGCTAGTCGGTATCAGAAAGTATTACAAAATCAGTGATAAACTCTTATCAGCATTGTGATGACATTTGACCGTAAGCCGGGTTATATGAGAAAAAAAACGTCGAAAGAATTCTTCCCCTCGCTTCGTCTAGGTGATAAACGAAACACGTTGTTGCGCTAACAATAAGCAATCACGTGCGTTGAGGGATAATTAAATAATTGAAATAATTAATCAATTTAGCGAAACATATATATTAGTTAAAATTAGTGGTTACAAGAAGCGTCTTTTATAATACATATTATTAGTGTTTATTGAATCATCAGTTGGATTGCGCTTTGATCGACAAATACATCTTATTCTTGATAGTTTGCTTAGTCGGATTGATCTTTTTCAATATCTGAGTCATGATGTTGACCAGCTGTTCGGATGTAAGACCAGTCTTCTTGGATTTGAATTTTTGCAGTAGCTCGGTTGTCGTCATGGGTTTACGCATCAGGTATCGTCGCACCGCATCTTCCGTAATGCCCGATTCGCTGTAAAATACAGATCAATTGATATTTCGATGTTAAACTGAGAGAGATTTCAACGAGACTGTACCTTGCTCCTGGTATGTACGATGTCGGAACTAAATTAAAATTGTCCAACTTTAATTTCTTCGCTTGCGACAAATCCGGCGAGCCAGTTTGTTTTCTCTTTAGAGGATCAGACGCGGCTGGTGTTGGAGTCGCAGATCTCGAACTGTGCGCGCTATTCGGCTTTTTATTGTCCTTCTCTTTCAGTGTCGTATCGGAATCCGATTCCGAGTCGCTGGAGAAATCACTGGAGGAATCCTTTCCCGATGATGATTTCTTCAGGTCCTTCTTCTTCGCCTTCTTCTTTTTCTTTTTATCTTTCCTTTTATCGGATTCTTTACCAAGCTTGTCTTTATCCTGAAACAAAGGTACGTCTGTGTAAGCGCGACGAAATCATCGAGTAGACAAATTTCGACATTATTAATATCACGACGATGTACGTAACTACCTTATCGTCCTTTTCCTTTCCTTCCTCGTCGTCGTCTTTATCTTCTTCACCCTCTTTTTTATCTGTTTGCTCCTCATCATCTTCCTCTTCATCGGACGCGAGTAATTTCCTCAAAGCATCTTCTTCCGCGACGGACTTGATCTCTTTCTGTTGCTCCAATTCCGATTCAGAATCAGAAGAGTCGGAAATGTAATCGCACTCCCGTCCCTCCTCATCGCCATCATCACTTTCTTCAAACGCCTCATCATCCGAAGCATTCTTCTTTTTTTTCTTCTTTTGAACTGTTTGACCTTTCATTCATCACAAATTAATGTCTTGAATTGAATTTCAAAAACAACGAGCTCGCTTCCTACCTTTGCCCTTCTTCTTTTTCGCATCATCCTCATCATCGGATCCTTTTTTATTTTCCTCTTCATTACTGCCCGACTCATCGTCGTCACTATCCATCCAATCGTCCATTTCGGATATTTTTAATTCTTTTTCCTTCTTACTCGGTCTCTTACTTTTGCCACTTTCCACCAGTTCATCATCATCCCCACCATCCTCATCATTCCTTAACCGCTTGCGTAACATTAGCGAGAAATAATTCATCACTCTATTCCTACGGCTGAACTCCTGCTCAGCCTCTTCGGCGCTGAGAGCCTTGTATCTCTGAATTGGCTGAAAGTTATACCTACATGCGGAGGTCAAGTCAGTTTCGTACAACTATTCTTACCTTATCAATCGAATAAGTCTAAGGCACTGACCATTCGTGTAATGGGAAGGCTTCTATAACACCGTCAGTAGCGTGTGTAAAAACATAATACGCTGCATTTTCACTGATTCCACCCTCTCTTATACCTTTGAACTTCTTCCCAGTCTTTCCTCCCGCCTTTAAGATCCACGGCTGATCTTCCGGCTTATATTTTCGACTGGTAATTCCAAACTTCTTCCTTCTGGCTTCTTCTCTGGCATCGCGTCCAAATTCGGACCCAGCACCGAATTTCGGTATTTCCTCTTCCATACCCTTGTACTCCTTCATATTGTTCTCCCGCTCCATTTTCACCTGTGTCCATTTAGAGAAATCTACGTCCAGTGTCGCGTTGAATCTCATCACGTTGTGCTTCTTCTTGCTATTTCTGCGCAAAATAATTCCCAATTAAAATTGATTTTAACGGTAAGTGTGGAAAAAAAAATTCTTGGGAACAAAGATCAAGCTGGACAAATAATATTCTTTGTTACTCCTCTGTGAACTGAATATCATACTTCAATCAAATACTCCATGTAAGCATATGATACAAACTTTGGTACTTTGATACTGAATTCCTGCACAGACGGAGCCGCAGGCTAAAAGGGTGAAATGTATAATTATCACAAAATGATTGAAATTCATCGATAACCTAGATTCATCGATAACCTAGTTGCAATAACCTCTAATTATTGCAGTTATTACCTTGAGAACAGTACTCGAGGAATTCATAATTAATACCAATCTTTACCAACGCGCTTTAAAAGGATGTGCTTTTAATTTGTTAATAAGAGTTGAACGAAGCTCGATACTGCTCTCATCACAGGCAGCCAACCTGGCAACACCACAAATGTTCAGTATTTATGTTCAGTATTATGTATTTAAAGACTTTGGTCGGTGGTGGCGTTGAAAAACTGGAGGATGTGAATTTCAGCGGAAAAAGCAATTAGTGAGCAATTACGTTGACAAATTATTCGACCGTTAGCTAAGAATGTAACCAAGCGTGAGGCTCGCAGAATATGAGCGTCCAAATCGAACGCACCTATTGGGTTCTCTGCAAGTAGTAGGACTCGACGTTAAGTTAAACGACAAGTTAAACCAAATTACGACAGCACCAGCGGCGAACGTGGAACTAGAAAGACCCAATGCGTACCACTGTCGCTCTTCAAGAGCACGTCAGGACCATTGCTTTATCGACAAGAATCTGAGATGGTAGATTGCAGCCGATGGTGCGTTGTGCTTCAAAATTTAGTAACAATCAACGAGGAAGAAAACCTTGCTAAGTGCCTCGTACTACAGTAGATACTACAACGTGCATTATAAGCATGGCGCATCTATTGCTCTCATCGGCTAATAAATTGGAGAGACTGATCCTGAAATCCGCACAAAAAGGTCGCTTCGACACGTTTCAGGTACTCTAACCTATCACTTTTTTTTTTCCTCCTTGTTTGTACAATATATCGTCGTTGTGGCGTCATGCGCTCGATCGCGACGTTCCTGTGCGAAGTATCGTCATAATTTAAATAGCGTGATTAAACACGCGTTGTACTTTACTGATGTAACGATTACTTACTTTGCATTCATTTATTACTTCACATTATCTTGATCATTTGCTAACAGTCGAATGTAAAGCCTACATAAGTTTTATAACTGTAGATCTAGTAGATAAATCGAGGTGTACTCTTTTAGCTGAAGCGGCATTTAACTTTACTCAAAAATGGTACAGTGCTATCTACAATTGAACAATTGCAGCAGAAGTGGAGATCATTTTGTAAACAGCCGCCTAAGGGATTTGAAAAATTTTACAAACCAGGTTACATCATAAAACCCTTTTACTCATATAACGCAATTTGTATGGAGTTCTTAAGAATTTATACAACTGATATGTTACACAGGCGGGGCTAAAAATGCTGAAAATGTTGGTAAAAAGGCAGAAGAAGCGTCAAGTAAAACTGCACAGAAACCTTCATCATCTAGCTCTTCGTCCAGCTCCAAGGATTCAGGTTTTCGGTGGGTATTTAAAGTCTTTGGAGACAGCACCCAACATGGATCTAAAGGATTTGAAGGTGGTGACAAGGATAGAACATTTATGATTTTGGGCGCAATTGGATTATCTGGTCTTATCGTATATATACTTGCGCAGGATTTTAATCAAAAAGAAATCACATGGAGAGAATTTATATACAAGTGAGTGTACAACATCAAATAATTATGTTAATATGTCCTTCGATAAAACAAGATATTTCTCTTTTTTTCAATCAGTTATTTAGGCAAGGGTCTTGTTGAGAAATTAGAAGTGGTAAATAAGAAATGGGTGCGCGTAAGACTCATGCCTGGGCATACTGTTGACGGCTTGGTATGTTTTTCTCAAATATAAAAGGTTTGCTTATTTCTGAATTATATTTTTGCATGTTGATACATTTTACAGGATACACTATGGTTTAATATTGGTAGTACGGATACTTTCGAAAGGAATCTGGAAAATGCGCAAGTCGAATTAAATATTGGGCCTGAGAATTATATTCCTGTGGTTTACAAAAATGAGGTAGAAAGTGTAAACTTATTGTCATATCTACCGCAGATTTTGATGTGGGGTATGTACAAGCGATTCATTTTGCATACACAATTTGCAATTCTCTAAAATATACATTTCCAGGTTTCCTTATTTTCCTAATTCGAAGATCTGCTGAAGCGATGACCGGTAAAGGAGGTAAAAGGGGCGGACTGTTTGGTCAAGTAATGGAATCGACTGCAAAGCTGATCAATTCAAAAGACATTGGCGTACGATTCAAGTGTGTGATCCTGTATTTTGTTAAATATATGTGACAAATCGCATCTTGATACATCTTGCGTTACATTAGGGACGTGGCTGGATGTGAGGAAGCTAAGATAGAAATTATGGAGTTTGTAAATTTCCTGAAGAACCCACAGCAATATATAGATCTTGGGGCTAAGATACCAAAAGGCGCTATGTTAACAGGTATGATCAAGCTGGAGATATTAGCGAATTAGCGATTGAAAATTGCAACGCATTATTACATTTTGCAGGGCCTCCTGGTACTGGTAAAACATTGTTGGCCAAAGCTACAGCCGGTGAAGCGAATGTACCCTTCATCACAGTGTCGGGTTCTGAATTTTTGGAAATGTTCGTGGGTGTCGGTCCCTCTAGGGTGCGCGATATGTTCTCTATGGCACGAAAGCATGCACCGTGTATATTATTTATTGATGAAATCGATGCGGTAGGTAGGAAGAGAGGAGGTCGAAACTTCGCGGGACATTCGGAACAGGAAAATACCTTGAACCAGCTCTTAGTAGAAATGGATGGTATGTTATTCAGAGATTTTTCACGCGGCAATTTGTGCAACATGATTTTCCATGCTCGTTGTTCTTTTTCAACAGGATTCAACACCACAACCAACGTGGTCGTTTTAGCTGCGACTAATAGGGTAGATATCTTGGACAAAGCGTTGTTGAGACCGGGAAGATTTGACAGACAGATATTTGTACCTGCGCCAGATATTAAAGGTCGAGCATCTATCTTCAAAGTGCATTTATTTCCTTTGAAAACGACGTTAGATAAGGATCAGTTGGCGAGAAAGATGGCTTCCTTGACACCTGGATTCACTGGTATTTAGAATTTCGCTAATAATCTCATACAATTATTTTCCTTGCAATCTAAGTGTAGAAGTATATTATATAGAGATTTTTTCTAGGAGCTGATATTGCGAACGTTTGCAACGAAGCAGCTCTGATAGCGGCTAGGGACTTGAATGACAACATTCAACTGAAGAACTTTGAACAAGCTATTGAGAGAGTAGTCGCCGGCATGGAGAAAAAGACCAACGTATTGCAGCCTGAGGAAAAGAAGACAGTCGCGTACCATGAAGCTGGTCACGCAGTAGCTGGCTGGTTCCTGGAGTACGCGGATCCGCTTCTGAAGGTACGCGGTGTCATCTTCTCTAGTTAGTCACCATTTCTCATCTTAGACTTCTGCCATCTTGTTTAGGTGTCCATTATCCCACGCGGGAAAGGATTAGGATACGCGCAATATTTACCTCGCGAGCAGTATCTTTACACGAAGGAACAGTTATTCGACCGAATGTGTATGACGCTCGGTGGACGAGCGTCTGAGGAGATATTTTTCGGCCGTATAACTACGGGTGCCCAAGATGATTTACAGAAGGTACGTTTTTCTTGTCTTTTTTTTGCAGAATTCTTTAATATGTGCTATTCCCAAAGATCACAGAAATCGCGTACGCACAAATCACGCAGTTCGGTATGAATGACAAGGTCGGAAATGTCAGTTTTCAAATGCCGAAGCCGGGGGATATGGTTTTAGACAAGCCGTACTCTGAGTACACCGCGCAACTTATCGACAATGAGGTCCGTCAGCTGATTGATAGCGCGCATAAGCGAACGCGTACTCTTCTGTCTGAGCATAAAGATGATGTAATCAAGGTATAATTGAATAACCGAATTCTATAAAATCGCCGAGTCCTTTTCGGTGCGAAACTGTGTCTTAATTTCAGGTCGCCGAGCGATTACTGAAGCAGGAGATTTTAAGTAGAGACGATATGATCGAATTACTCGGGGCTCGACCATTCCGCGAGAAATCTACGTACGAAGAGTTCGTCGAAGGTACTGGCTCCTTTGAGGAGGACACTACGTTACCGGAAGGATTGAAGGAATGGAATAAGCCACGGGAGGATGACTCTGAGGATGGTAACAGGAAGGAATCTGGCGAGTCTCAGCCTTCCAAATTAACCTCCGACGATAAGCAACAGCCGCAGCAACGATTGTAATTGTAATATTTTAGTGTTTCAAAGTACTTTGTATAATAGTTCGAAATACATTATTACAATAAGTCACCAGTTCAACGTATTCAGCTGCATCAGCTGTTGTAACCGTCGATAAGATTGTCACTTATCGTAACACTTACGTAATAAAATCTGAACGGCGCGATTCATTCACAGCTAAGAATAGTATTGTACGAATTTTGATCCCTTGCTCTGTGTAACAATAAAACAGCCGACATTTGGTCAAGATGTTTCAATATGTGATTATATCGAAGAGACACGTTTTTCTTCAATATGATTTTGCATCTCATTCTTTTAGGGCCTGATTAAGGCCCTTTGCGCATGAAAATGCATGAGGTTGCAGTCATAAAATCTGATGTCCATACTTGGGAGCACACATGGGAACTCACTTTCTAGTGATTTTAGATGCGCTGGTAGTTTTTGCTTTATATACTGCTCTTACCACCAGCGCGACTGGCTTTTCCGTCAAGGTGCGAATTCTCCCTTACTGTTAATCTATGTTAAGAAATTCATCAATCGGCAACTGTTCACGTTCGACTGGTGGTCAATTTCTGAGCAAAAAGATATTAAAAATTTATTTAATTTTTTGCTCAAAAATATCCTTCATTTTCTGCATTTATACAATAAAGAAATATAAATATTTCTTTGCAATGCTGAATCAATACTCCCA
The DNA here is from genome assembly GCF_001313825.1 of Dinoponera quadriceps. Classification (NCBI taxonomy): domain Eukaryota; kingdom Metazoa; phylum Arthropoda; class Insecta; order Hymenoptera; family Formicidae; genus Dinoponera; species Dinoponera quadriceps. The sequence continues at coordinate 1,142,310 of NW_014554818.1, read as the reverse complement.
GTAATTCTATACGATTTAGCCTTGTTCTTATAAAATGAATGAATGTTATTTAATCTGCTTTAATAATTATTCTTTCTGTAAATGCTGCCTTAACAAGAGACTATTTTTGAGATATTTCTCCGAATTTTTTTCCAAAAAGTAGCCGAGTAATAATCGCAAAATGGTAGGTAGGGGGGGATTCAATCTGCACACATTGGTATGTTAATTATCAGACAAGTTATTTACTGGAATAGGTGTGAAATAAATTGTTGTAAGTATTTAAGGTTTAGTTTATTGATAAGAAACATGTCACACAGTAACACGACTGGCTTTTGCATTACATTACTGGGTACGAATTAATTTACGTCTGTTGCTTATTGCACATCGCTGTAAATATGTAAAATTGCTTTCGTCGACGCCACGACGATGAGATGTCGCGGCCTGCGCTAGGAAAAATTTGTAAAAGATACCCGCCTCTATTCGTGTTTCATTCGTACGTGCGTTGGTCGTGAATGTGGTCACCCGTAAAATACGCCGAGGATCTTTCAATCCTACTTGAGTCCTGTGGTGTCTGAGCGCGCTCAACTGGACGTGCGAAAGATCTGATCCTGGTGATTCGGCCAGGAACAATCGTCGCAATAGATGGTGTATCGTCTCTAGTCCGAGAGAACAGCCTTCTATAGAATGTCCGAAGGTACAACCCGAATTTTTCGGATAGTATTGCGCGATTTTCCTTGCGCCGGATAGATTTTAACGTCGCGTTAGGATCCAATCTTTCTACGTGTCGAATCGCTCGTTAAATACACGTTTTCTCGAAGAATGATCGCTCTACATTGACCCCGCTTATAGATATACCGGCGATGTGCACTTGATTGGAGAAACGGTTTAGTTGGGAGCGCATCTTTTCACATTTTGCCTCTTGTTACAAAAATCGATTACTATGCAATCGGTAGTTTGCTACGCTAGCATCTTCAACCGTTTTGCAATCAAGTCTACGATAAGTTTCAAAATAATTTGAACGCTTCCCTTTACATTTCGAAAATGTCAATGAGAAAACTTATTTCTGGAAAATGGGTTCTCTCATCGATAACGTTCCAAGCTAACGTAACAAACAAAAGTGTTCAAATCGTTTTGAAATTTACTGCACAGATGCGACGACACATTGTTATAAATGACTAACAAAGTTTGGTTTTACATTAAAAAGTTACGCGCGACATGTAATAGTACATATGTCTAGTTGAAATTTGGTGTTACATTGTTTCAAAATTGGCAAATTTACCTTTATCACCGTTCCTCCTCCACATGCAAGAATTCTTAGCGGTAGTCCGCGGAGTTTACACACGCGTTCAAATCGGACTGAGATAAAGTTATCACATGCTGAATCAATTTTGACGTTACATTCCGCAGGACAGCGTGCCGATAACCAAAATCACCTGAGAAATTCATATTATTCTCGTAATATATTGATTTGAATGAATGAAAGTTCCTCTCTGATCGTCGTTTGCAGCGTGTCTTATCTTGGAAGAACGTTTGATTTATATTTATTTATTCTAACGCTGCGGATAACGTTCTTTATTGCGAAATATCATAAGTATATGCAGGTGTGCATATTACAATCATTTTCCTTTCTTCATTTCTCCGAGCGATACTCAAGGATCGTCGCAGTGATCGTCAGAGAAATATTTCTCCGATATTCACGTGTAATTTAAATATAAATAAACCCACAAGGTTGCGAGATATGAAGTTTTCTCTTGCAACGAATTTTCCTTTCAAGTAATATCATGTAAATAAAACAAGTTTGTGTGCGTTTGTACCTAGATGGACAGAAGTGCTTAGTATACAAATATTTAATGTACACTTTGTCATGCTATTGCACATGTTTAAAATATGTTTATTTTAAGAAATACTCAGGCCAGCATCAAACTATTGATTTCTCATTACAACAATAATTTTGGGTTAATTGTGTTCTTTTTCGAGCTCTTTTATGAGCAGCAATACTTATGAGAATATCATTGCAATATTCATAGCATCAGATCATCTTCTTCTCTTATACATACTGACAAAATGTTTGTTGGATGATTTTAACGTACTTATGTCACGATGCAGACCATTTGCCAATTGTGTTTGCGCGAATTGATAAATTTTCCATTGCCAATACAATATTGTTGCGTGAGTAACACAAATTTCTGATTTCTTCGACGATAACGCGATCACAATGGAAATTTCTTCGTTGTCTCTGCCATCGTGTGCAGCGAAACTGTTTCACATTTCGAAGAAATATCTTAGTAGATTATGAAAAAAACAAACCTATAGTATTCTTAATCGTTTTCAGTCTCATTCGTTAAGTGATGATTTTTTTTATACGCCGGCGTGATCAGCAGCGTGAGGATAAGTGAATCTCATAAATCGGTTAACCGTCGTGGTGATACAAGCTACACTGCGATACGGATTTTTGTTTATATCTGGCTACAAATCAGTAAATGACTCCTTTCCCTTTCTTCTCGTGTCTTTTTTGCACAACATACAATTTGGCACCTACATAGGATGGCTCCAAAGTAGCTTGTCACATTCTGAGTTTCGATTTCAAGTCGGATAAAACGATGAATGAACTTGCGGTATTACGTTGATTAATTCGTTCGTACGGTAATAATGAAACGTTTATTTTATATTTCATCGGGATTTGTAGGTGAGAGATACGTATTTATTTTCCTATTTTCCTCCTTTTTCTCTATAAGTTATTTCGAAGCTCATTTTCTGTTACAAAAAGACCCCATCGACGCCATCGACGCACAATCGTGACAGAGTGAACCATTTATTTCTTCGTTCCAATTTAGCGCGTTGTAAATTTGATTCGTTCGTCTGCCGTTCGTACGAAAGGAAAAGATCCTCGCGAGTTTCTGATCAGGATATATACACATGTATATCGCGATTCCGTCCGTTCGCTTCCAATTACTCCTCTTTCATTTTTTTTTGCGTTTTTTTCTCCCCTAAATCTTTGATCCCAAGACAGTGTTGATCTGAAATGGCAATCTTCCCAGCGTTTCTACAAAACTATATATGATTTATCGAGTAAATATCTATAGATTTCGAAAGTACCACTTAACTTAGCGCTAAGTCACTAATCAAATATATCGTACAATCACTAAATTATTGCTTTGTCGTACCTTGTATCACACTNCCCTATGTTTCCTTCCCCATTTTTCTCTGCCCCCCCCCCCCTGCCTCTTTCTCTATCTTTCTCTTTTGTTCTTTCCCTGCATTCTTCCTTGTTTCGTTTCTCAAAAAGCCAGGTTTCGTGGTGATCATGCCTGCTTCTCCGCGAACTTGTGTGTATATGTATAGCTGTGTGCGCAAGATGATTACACGTATATCTTCTTAAAACATTAACTACAGCAACATTTCTTCAAACTTTCCCGTCCTCTCCCACTTTCTCTCTTTCTCTCTCTCTCTCTCTTTCCCTGTAATTAATACAATAATTCTGGAAATGTATGCATTAATCGCAGGAAACACTCGCGAAGTACCTTTGCTTCGTCTTACGCTCTGGCCGCAAACATTAAAATGAAAACGACAGATGCATTCGTTATCGTATTGATATCGCGAAAAATTGCAGGTAAAGTTTCATTCACAAGAAAAACAGCTCCGATCGACTTGACCATCGTTATCATGAATAACATTACACAGAAAAATTTCGAAAAAAATGTCGCTCATTGTTTTTTATTGAAAAGTTATTTAGGAAAAGAAATTTTAAGAATTAGGTGGAATTTTCTGACAATGTATATAAATAAATAAACAAGTAAATGGAGGAAAGAAAATCTTTACATTTGTCACGCAACACTTGCATATACGATTATCATCATAAGAGTCTCTCTCTCGCCGATTCTTTCCTAATATTATCAATTATTTTTAGCACATAATAGTAGACTAATCAATTTAGTAAGGCAGAGAAACTATTTAATTGATTAATCTAAGAAAAATAGATGGTTACATATGAAGTTTATAAATTCATGTAGTAACATATTTTTCTCACCAAATATAGATCTTTCGTCTTTCCGAGTCGATGAGTCTCTACCATGTACTAATGTTGAAAATTTTAACTAAAAGATCAATAAAAATATTTACACAAGATTCTAAAATTTGTTATTCATATATTTATATATTTCGCCTTCCAGAATAATTTCCGTGGAGATGTTAATTTGGAGAGATGTTAATATACTGGATGAAAAGGATTGTCGGATCAAACGCGCTCGCTGATATGGTCAACTTTATTTGTTAACAACTTTTTAATAAATAATAAACAACGACCAAAATCTTTTGAATGTTGCCGAGGTGATAATGATCTTAATGATATATGGTCAAGTCGATCGGAGCTACTTCCTCTATTGCGAACATTTATCAAATTACATTTTATCACTTATTGAAACACAATGAAAATATTGTGTCAGTCTTCCAAGATGATGATGCAAACGGCAAGAATATCCAACTATAATCGTCGTTATCAAATTGGAAATGGACAAGAATAGTTTTAGATTTGGATGTGGTTCCACCGATTAACACATACATGCACATACATGTATATACGTACATACATACAGGGTGTCCGATAATTATCTTGCGATCCGTGATGTGCGAGTAGAACGGATTAAATTCGGACTAATAGCGTATCAACTAATCAACTAATAGCGAGAGGTGTTTCTTTTCGGCGTGTAGCCTTGTGTCACGTACCGCTCTACCGTGTTATTTCGCCTTTAAAATTCAGTTAATGCTCATCGTTGCTAGATGCTCAACCTTCAAAAATAAGCCATTTTTTTTACAGAATACATGCGATCATTAGTTCATTCACAGATTAATTAATTCCTCATTATCTATTGTAACTTTTGCAAAATAATACATGATTTTCCTACTCAGTTTAATCCGTTCTACCTGCACACCACGGATCCCGAGATAATTATCAGACATCCTGTATATATGTATATATATAGGGTGTCTGAGATGCAAAGCGTGCCAACTGCCACATATTTGTAGTTTCGGTCAGTATGAATAAAAAAGTCCCGTACCATTTCGCAAACAACATATAAAATTCCGAGTTATTAATTATTGCGAAAATTGCCATGCATAAAGGTTTCTTTAATTAACAACTCAAAAGTTTGCGTGTTATTTGCAAAATGGTAGAGGATTTTTTGTTCACCTCAATCCGTTCTACCAAGTTTGTGGATGTTGCTCCGATACACCCTGCATATATACACGCAGCATTTTATGTATATATATAAAATGGATGTTCGTCTAAGTATTATTTATATTTACGTGTACAATGCTTGTTACATTTTCGTTGTTCTCTTGTTACCTTCGATATATTAACATTCAATTGGTTGAGTGAGTTTATCCCGTTTATCGCTTATATTGACGATTCTTATCACCTCGAAAACGATATACACTACGCCTGTCAAATTCGTCGCGTACGCGACATAGAAACGGTTTTAGCAACTTGGTCCTCTTTAAATTGGGAGTCTTTATATTAATGCGCGACCATTTTGTGCCCTCTTTCGCTCAAGTGTTGCTTTTGAGTAATTTTTTTCCGTAGGACGCTCTCATTCGATTTAATGATCGCTCATTATCGCATTAAAAAATTTCGAGTGCAAATAATAACACGAATAATTATCGCCGTTTGACTGTGACGAAATAAGATCTTGAAAAGTCTCGCTTCGGTGGAGACTATTTTCGACTCATAATATGGGCAACGTGGTTTTTCTTCAAGTTTATAATAATTTTTTGAAGCGATTTCTCCATTTTCTGAGGTGAATGCGCCTGATTGCGAGATCGCTTTCGCCTCGTTCAGTCCGGCGATTCCTTCCAGACCGAGAAACGTACGAGGCATGATCGTCCTGGGGCCTGGCTTAAACCATTTCGAGTTATTTAAAAAATAGTAACGACTGCCCGTCTGTTATATATAATTGGTTTAGCATATCTCTGTATCAGTTCTGCGGTAAGGAATTTCATTCCTTCATCGATCATACTTTTCTCGCTCTCCCTCTTGTTCTCTTGCTCTTTTATTGAATAATCGTTGAGTATATCGCGTCGACATGATGCACGATTTCACGTCTTTTCTCGCGACGAAAAATGCGCCGATTAATATCGCGTGCAAATGGAAAGAGACTTCTGTGTCATTGCTTATTCGGATCGTCGTGTGATGAAAAAATATCTTTACTCGAGTAATTCATCCGGGACGTTAATTGACTCGTCGACGTAAACTTTCTTACCTCGCAGGAAGAGGTATGAAGCATTTCAAAGAAATAGATAGCCGTCCACGATATATGCGAAATCGTACAGCGACGTCTTTTCTTGCAACTATGCTGTAACTATGGCGCCATGACGGTAGCTAATCACATACAACTGGGTTTCAAGAAAGCATTTCCTTTCGATGTAACTCGAAACGTGACCGATGCTTGTCAATGAGAGAACTTACTTTCGATTAATTTGCAAAAGTTCAGGTCTCTCGTTGGATTATCACCTCTGTTCCGAAGCTCTGTGTCAAAAGAAACCGCTTTGAAAGCCAGTGTATATTCGTCTCGAGAAACGGCTTCAACAGATTTTTTCTTTTTTTCCGGCGAAGTTAGGAACACAGATCACAACTTATCAATTTGCATGGAGCCGACAATGTATCACAACGGAGAATAAACACACGCGGGATAAATGAGTGCATTTATTATATTTTTCAAATATAACGAAAGGTCAATATTTATATCGTCGCTTTGGTTCAAGAGAGTCAGCCTGGCTCACAATTGCGATATGCTCCTAACTTTGCGGGAAAAAATTTGTTCGGCAAATGAGAAAAGTGTACATTCCTCGCTTCTTTTCCTCCTCTTTCTTCTCGATCTTCTATTATTGACTACGGTTACGCTATTAATTATAGATTCGATTGACTGTCGAGTATCGTAGTATAGTATAGAGACGAACGTATCTATATGTAAGAGTTAATTGCAAAAAATGTGGCCTCAGAACTACGTGCGTATTCCCGTAAGAATGAAGATCCACTTTTCTGTGAGACGACTCTCATCTCGTCGAAACGTGACGAACTATAAGAATAAAATATCGCGTTCTCGAGACGGAGGAAACATTACTACTTGTTGGTAAGACGGCGTCTCTTCTTCAATGTATCGTCGCGTTTCTTCGTCTCGAATATTATGATAAGCATTCGGTCGAGAATATCCCTTGGTGTCGACACTTTTGTACTAACTAAAATCAGCAAAGCTCTCTCTCCTTCTTCCTCGTCGAGTATACACACAAGGCGTTTAAATTACTTAACTTCAATTGATCCTTCCCGCTATTTTACAGCCGCTGAGAAAAGAAATGTCTCGTACCAAAATATCTCTAAGTTAATTTATAGGAGAGAGAAAGTAAATGAGCGAAATACATATGTATAAATACGATGAGTCCATCTCGACTGTACAAGCAATCACCTTAGGCAACTAAGATAAAAGAATGTAATTCAAGCGCAACTTGTTGACTAGATCGTAAATACTTTCTTTACCCCCCGCCGGTTTCTTCCCTGTGTCTGCCTTCTATCTTTGGTATGACATTGCAGGTCACTATACGAAACGCATTCGTATATACGCGATTCCACTCCTTTCATCCTCCTTACTCGACAGTTTCTCGCGAAACATTCTCACATGCGACGGTATTATTATATATATATATAGTAGCTACAACCGGCTCGGTGCACTCTCACTTTTTCATACGTGCAGCGGTATGCTACTCTATACGTTGATGCAACACTCTGTATATATCCCTTCTCATATTGCTAAGAGAACCGCATATTCTCCGCTTATGGTCGATGCGGTAAGGTAATTATATGACTAGATACGACGAACTTGGTAAAAAAAGAAATCATTCTCGTTCTACCACATGTATAAAATCACTTGGTTCATATGTATGATAATTTATAGTAATAAATAATATATATCAAACATAATCGATCACAAATATTCTTTTCCCATCTTCTTTGGAAATTCTAGTGACCACGTAGAACAAACGTAGAAGAAATTCGAATAAAAAGGAAAAACACGATGAAAGGAGAAAAAAACTCGGTAAAAATAATCTCAAATTCAATTATGCGAAGTGATAAAAATTAGTTTAAAAAATGTGCCTAATTGATACAGCCTGAAAATCTTTATAAACGTCGTTGATGCAAAAGCTGCTACTCAACGCCGATTATAGAGTTTGCGATGCTCCCTCCGTGGTTCTCTTCCCGGAATGGCAAACTTCCAGCAAGCGCAAAAAAGAAGAGATCGATAAACTTCGACGAGAAACGTCGCGATTGACCGAGATCTTGTTCGCGCTTTTAACAACCGAGGAAATGATGTATTCCATAATTCAAGGGAGCCGTATGACCGACCCTTTTGCCACCGAATGGTCATTTTTGCATTCAACAGGTGGTCCAGTTTACGTGAAATGTTGATGAAAACTTTCCGCAAGTACCCGCGTGTGTTATGCCAAGGATTCCAGGTACAAAAATCGCGCAAGAACACTTTCAAATGTACGAAAGGTCGTCCTCTGTGGCGCGTTATGCGGCGAGCTCTTAAATTAATCAAAATGATAAGTGGTTTTTTTTTTGTGATAACTCACGCCAAAATCTATCTATGTCGCGAAATCTAAATGAAAGATATATTCATGGCCAAAATAATGTTCTCCTTCGAGTGCCAACGAGTGAAAAGCGGATGAAAAAAGTAGCTCTTTTAAGCTACACAAGAAATATATTTTGCCCGCGATCGATTTTATCGCTTTTCACACCAAGAGCGTTTTGACTCGTCGTTTTTGCGAATTCACGAAGTGAGATACGTCTGTGGTGCGGTTTCGTAATATCAATCTCTCGCGGTGAGTATTGAAATATTGATCTTCCTTATGTCGAATCTTTATGATGAACTTGGTTAAAGTAATTGATGCGAAGCAGATGTTCTCATTAGCCGAACAAAACCGAAGAGAAGTTTCTTTCTCCCTCTAGAAAGAATAAATCTTGATAATTTCGAGGTCGTGAGAGAGTTTTGAAACGCGTATGAAAACATATACGACTGAGAAATGGACGATCGATTAACTTGAATTTGATTAGTTCCATCTCTGAATAGGAGAAAGAAAAGTCGGTTAACGGCGTTGAAGATTAAAGACGAAGAGAGAAAGTTGTTATCACTGTGCGCTAATTCATATAGTAATCCACCGGGCTGACGTTGCAATACGAAAGAAACGTTTGGTTGGAGTGCGACGTTTCCAGTTTGCTTCATCCTTTAAGCAACTTTACGCCGAGTTTGATCATCCCTCGAAGATTTTTCGCCGTTGATATCGCGCTTTATTCTCGTGAGCTTCTCCCTCTCTTTGTTTTTCCTTTATTGTTCACTCGCTTTCTTTCTTCGTCGGCGACCGTTTGTTACGCGACTGTAATTGCCCAGTCGAAAAGGAAGCAATCGGAGGAAGTTTCCAATGAGTTGGGAGGAAGCTGATTATGGACCACTGTTCAGACCGATCTGGAAGATTGATTTCTCGGCGACGTTTTACTCGGTGCGTTCATCGATTGAAAGCGAGTTTCTTGCCTTGACATGTTCTTCACCTCCAGTCGAAATGTTCATTATATAAGTCATCGTTGCCGCCGACAATTTCTCCGTGCATACCGACCGCTCGCGAAGATCCGCTTCTTCTTCCAAGTGGGCCATAATCAGCAAGCTACATGGAGGAATGCACGCTTGCTTCACTTTTGACTCACCCGTTCTCGGGGGAGAGAGAGAAAATGATTGTAAAAATAGCTCGAAACATTTAGAGGAACTTCCCGAGAGGAAGAGACGAGATATATTACCTTCTCGTTCGAGATTTTTCGCCGTCCACTTCCTTCCCGTCCCTCCCCACTTCACTTCCCCGCGACGCGTCGCTGAGGAAATCAAATTACTTTACCGAGAGAGAGAGGGAGAGAGAGAGAGAGAGAGAGAGAGAGATATCTTTGAAAATTGGATGAAACTCGATGATCTATAATGTAGGAAAGAGTGAAACTCTTTTTTTCTCGAGCCCGTTTTACAAGAGACTACTTATCGACTAATTGAAAGCCCTCTCTCTCTTTCTCTCTCTTCTTCCTTCCGTCTGCTCGTAATGCTTTCTCATTGTTCCACACGCGCATGTTCGTATTTTGGCGCCACCCGTTCAAATCGATCTTGTCGATTCTACGGCGAGAGCTCGCTGTCGTTATCGAGCGCAATGATAGATCGAGCCCTTCCTTCCCTTTGCTTTCAATAGCATGCAAAAGTGCTTTTTTCTTTATACCGCATGTGATGGCTGCGCAGTCTTCGCAGGTTTACACGACCGGCTGGAAATTGCGAATTGAATTGTTAGCCCGCGAACGTACAGTTTGGGGATAGATTCGCGGTGTTCCGTGTAAATCGTTGGCTCATCATCGGCAACAAAGCGGAGCTTACTTCTGAGGACCCACCTGATCGTCGGTCGGTCATTATTCCGGTCCTGGCGTGTCGACGTCGTTGCTGTCCTCTTCATCATTGTTCTCGCGCTGGCACGCCGACTCAAGATGCTTGTTCAGGTAGGATTTGAGCGCGAACGACTTGTGACACTTGGGACACTCGTAGTTCTTGTCGGCCGAGTGCGTCTGCATGTGCGCCCGCAGATTCGAGCGGTCGGCGAACGCCTTGCCGCAGTGGGCGCAACCGTACGGCTTCTCGCCTGTGTGGCTGCGCAGGTGACCCTGAAGTAGCCAAGGTCGCGAGAACATCTTGCCGCAGACGCCGCAACTGTGCGTCAGCTTGTGCGTCAGCACGTGCATCGCCAAGGCGGGCATGCTGACGTACGCCTTGCCGCAATGGATGCACTTCTTCGCGGATTGCGAGTCGATGCTGCGGTGGGTCTGCTTGTGCCGCGACAGATTCGACGAGGTCGCATATTGCTTACCTGACGGCAAAAATGCGTAGGTTAGAGAGGAGAAGGTGGGTTAATATATCGAATCGTTCATCAAAAGGATACCCACCACACTGGAGGCACGCGTAACGTCCAGTCTTGGTATACTCAGCCATTTCGACCGCCTCCGTCGACTGGTCCTTTTGCACCACGATCATTCTCTTGTGTTTCGATCTGCCGTCCGAGACGAGTAACGTGTCATAGGTATAACTGGCTGGCTTCACCCCCTCCGTCTGTTCCGCTCCAGTCTGCACCTCTTTGTCCTTCTGCGTCGGCTGCGAGTTCGGGTTACTGTTCTCGATGTCGCTGCTACATTCGGAATTTGGTGGCGTTAGCGGCGGCGCAGCCTCGATCTGCTGCGGCTGTTGCTGCGGCGGTAGCGGTTGCTGAGCGATAATGGACGCGCATGGTATGGTGGACGCGCTGTATGTCAGTAGAATCTCCTGTACCGGTCGTAAGGGTATGAAAACGCTGCCCGTAGGTGGAACAATGGTAGCACTGCTGTCGTAGATGATGCCGGCTGCAGCCGCGACTGGCTGCTGCTGTTGCTGATGATAGATGGTCGAAGTGGTCAGGTCGATTGTGTTCACCTGATAAATCGACTGCTCGGCCGGTTGGTAGACCGTCATCTCCTGAACGTCGCTCGCCGGTGCCTCGATTACGCTCTGAGGGCCGATGGCGACGCTCGGTGGCGGCAACGGCGGCAGCGACCGAGAGAGCTCCAGAAGATCGTGCGCCGCTTCCGTCTCTGCGGCGGAACGGTCCTTGAACACGGGCGATGCGTGACTAGGTATCACGGCGCAGGAAGCAGCCAGTCGTGTCCTCGTGTGCTCCGAGTCTAAAGTATTCGTGGCGTTTTCCTCCAAGTGATACAGTGCGCCGGACAGCGGAGAAGGTTCTTGAGATGGCGGTTGCTGGAGCGTCGTGATGCTCGGTGTAAACTCTTTCGAACAAGTTGTTGTCGTCGTCGTCGTCGTCGTCGTCGCCATTACTGCCTCTCCGGAAGAGACGGTCGTCGGGAACAGATTCGTCAGGGATGTCGCGGTGGTCCTTTCCATTCGTGTGATCGCAGCGGGTGTTATCACGGTGCAATTGCCCGTGTCGCTCGGTTGTTGTTCCTCCGAAGGTTCCTCGTTGGGCATTGCGCGAGTCGCAACGTCGTCTGTATCCTTCGTGTTGACGCATTCTGGGAGATCGCGAAAAGAACGAGATTAAGTTTTGTTTCCGCGGAAATTCATTTCTTCGGAACGGGAGCCAATTTTATCGATAGATACATACTTGGGTCGAAATTTCAATTCTATTAATCTTGCAAATATCGTGGACGTTGAAGAATTTATGGGGAATCTGGAGATATTATACAGACTTTTGGCCTGTCTTACTATTTATTGCACACTCAAAGCGAATTCAATTTTCTTTAGTTAATTTAGGAAAATTAATTTCCTATACTAACTTCGGAAGACTTTAGTTTATATACATTGAGACAGGCATTGAATAAAAAAAGCATGATTTTTTGCTACCCTATGGTCGTTAATCTATATTTTTAACTTTAATAAAGAGAGGACACAGTGAGCGCTTCATTGATTTTTATCTCCTTGATGAATCTACATTAAAAATGGATAGTGTCTTTGTCCAATGCGCCTTCTAAGTAGTAGTTTTTAGTGTTTAAAATTTCAATAGTATAACGTCTGACAGAAGAGGGAAACCGTCGAACAGTGTGGCACAATCGGTCGTAATGGTAGGAAGAATCGTGACAAACTATTTTTCTTCGTAGAAATAAGTATTTGGCATGTGTGTTGGGGTACGCTTAGATATCTTATAATTAAATAAGAAATCTTCGATATATTTATATCACAAAAAACGGTCAAATGACACTTGTAAAATTGTACAAATATTTTTCTTTTACTCGAACAATCAATAAACAGTCGCAATATTAACCTCTTTTCTTATGATTTTGTGAAATTTTACGATTATTTATTGATTTTGTTTGTGAAAAAGCAATAACGGAGGAGGCTTAAAGTTGGTAAACATTTGGCAAGTTGTTGTCCCGACTAGTAATTTTATGTATGTTAAGAACCGCAAAATATACAAGTCCTGTATGTAATTTTTTTTCACTGAAGATTTTATTACGCAATTGTGCATAATATCTGAATTGACCAATATTTTAAGTCGAAATAAATTAATATGCTTAAGTGACATATAAATCATGTTTTACGTATTGTGTTTCAAGATTGGTTCGAGTATAAAGTGGAACACGTGGTATATACGTTATTGCGAAAAGCTGTCGGAGTATCGCGAGAGTGTAATCGCATTTTTCCATTTTCATTTGACTTTTTAATCGTGATTTAACGACCGTGAGCTTTTAAATGGGACACCAAAGAAGTGTATCCGATTCTCGTTACCGGCGCATGCTAGCGAAGAGTGTCGAATCTTGGATGGCGGTAGGAGGAAGTGCAGCGATATAGGGCACGGAGGAGGTGGCTTGCACGGATCGGTAGGGGGATCATGACGGCAAATATGTTAGAAACGAGGTCAAAGGAGTGGAGGACCAAGAAGGTCTCCGGGAGTAAGCGGATATAAAATTTCACGATAACTCGGTTATGAAAGTGCACGTTTCGTTTTAAAAGCGCCCGACTTTCTTACATATCCGTTTTAACATTTCTGCGTGTCATAGTTTCTCCTTCGAAAAGAAGCAGTTGATTCAACAGCATCGGTGTGATTTGTAAGAAGTGATTCTTGATTCAATGTTATATTAAGTTAACGATCAACTCTCAGCGAAGAGTGTCTCATCGCGACGTGGTGCCGACTACCTCGCTCGCGCCTATACTTCTACAGAAAAGCATTATAAAATAACTAATCAGTGGTTTTTTTATAGCCAAATTTATTAGCACTTATATAGTTTTTTGAAATACACACCTAAGACAATATTCGAATTATATCAGATGTTGACCCCAGTATGTGTACCCAGGCGCGAGCAAAGTTTGCCACGGCAGTTGCGAGCGACAATGTTCCTCAAGGGTTTGTCATTATATATGATTGAAATAAGTAATTACCGTTTGATTGAAGTAACTCTACGATTGATTCAATTAAGCATTTTTTCTTTCTCCAAAACTGTAGATACTGAAAATAATAGCATGGCATATTTGTTCCCAATAATAATATCGAATGAAAAACTTCAATCACTCGGAAGAATCAATTACTTTTCTTTTTTGCCTGCCCATTTTTTTTATTCTTTTCCTTTTTATTTTATTCAGACAGATTCGTTCGAACCATCCTCGGATGGATAATTTTGAGTTCGCGGCGAATGATCGTAAATTGTCGGCTAAATTCACCTTGTAATGTACCTTGAGCAACAGACGGTGCGTCGCAACCCTCCGCGGGCAGCTGTATGGTGGTTGGTGATGGCGTGGTGCTCCTTCCACGGCTCCAGCCCTCGAATCCTCTGGCAACGCTGCTTATGTACTTGTTGCACAGAGCCTTCTTCACCATGTAGCATCGCGGCATCTTGGCTGCTAGTATCTTCCTGCCGGGTAATTAACAAAACACCGAGGTATCGGTGAGGATTGATCGGACGACGATCACATTTGAGTAACGGCCTGTCACAAGGCCAGCTTGGAAAGTGCACGTTCCAAGAAATATCAATTGTGCGTACGACACCACGTCATTTCTCGATGCGCTCAATCGATGCGTCCGTGAAGCTTCCACCTCGGCAAGAGTCGCAACATCGATGTATCTTGCTCTTTCTCTTCGAGGTAGGATAAAACGCTCGATGCTAAATTCTAAAGGTCGTTGCACGATTGCTCGAATGGGATGTATGTTATAATTACATATAGGGCGGTAATGTAATGAGAGAATGTATACTTTTGTATTAAAATATTTCTCAAGGCGAAGTAAATCGGTCGGAATGTACACGGAGAAGTGCGGTCACGATCAGACGAAGTTTAGGGTCGACGGGAAAGATGTATGTATTGCGCGTGCGTGTGTACACGCTTTGTTCCTCGATTACCTTGTTTGTAATATTGCTTTCGTTGTATTCACGGGTGGAAGAAAATTTACATAACCTCCGACTCCGCTATTCTCATGTTCTCGGTGAATGCGAGACGTCGTCCTTCGCAAGAACACACGTCCACGCGTGTTTACTACATCTTAGCCGTCTATCTCTTTTTATCACCGCGATAAATCGGCGATGCGTACATCGGCGAAAACGTCGCTCTAGGTCAGTGAGGTAATCGATGTATTCACTCGCCGCCCGGTTGTTGCAGCTGACAACGTTTCGTCTCGTCGGTAGGCACTGCCACAAGATATCCACATCTCGACGACAGTATCACGATATTCCGCCTGGATGAAAGGGCTTCTTTGAGGTAACCGAATTATTCCGCTCGAAACGACTTCTAGCCACAGTTGCTTCCTTAACAATTTCTTAAAACGTAACGACTCCGTGAATAGTGGAATTTCTCTAAGTTGGTCCTCTGAATTACTCGGCGCGCGCCATTAGTTGCAAAGTTCCACCTGGGATGAATATTTCGGACGCATTTCCTGGCTCATAGAGAGTGGTTTCTTTCTTCGCCAAGTACGACGATTAAAGCAGATTCTCTTCCCACAGCGAGTAGAAATTCGACGTTTCCTTCCCTTCTCTTCCTCCCTCGTTCTTCTTCCTAAACGCGCCGATAGGTTGGCTGTTAAAGCTCGATTTTCTCCTCGCCTACTCTATTCCCGTCTGGTGGTCGCGTCGCGTCCTGACGTCCGATTCTTCGCGACCGACGCTTTTTTTCGAAAACAAGCTCTCCTTCGAGTCGGAGGTGGTAAACGGAGGGTGGTGTGCCTTCGCAGGGACGAGCAACAAGTTGGACAACAGGTCCGCGATGTTGTGTATCCGTGTGCGCCGGTGTGCGAGCGAGTGCCGCCTTACGTGTGTGGTCGATAGCTCCCTCTAGCCCTCTCCGCGACCCCGGAAATCCAACCCCGCGCACTCTTCCTATCGGTGCACACACGCAGTCAAAAGCGGCTGGTGTGAGCGCGCGCCAAGCTTTACTTTCGTCCTGCGCGGCGTTCCTCCTGAAAGGATCCTCGTACGAGTCTGTCACCGCAACGATATCGCCGGTATTTTGGAGCACACAAACCGGTGGGACCCTCGGACGGATATATACGAGGCGTAACCACGACAACCAGCACGACAGTGACGTGGAACGAACGACGGCGATCGACGGCGATTACTACGACGACGACGGTGATGACGGCAACGACGACGGCGGCGACGACGACGACGACGACGACGAAAACGACTAAAGCGAGGAGCACTGACAACAGTGGGCGCCAACGAGAGTTTCGCGAAGATCGAAGACGAAGATGTACCACCTGTGGGCGCAGAAGCAACAATTGTCCGCCGTGTATCGCGGTGGAGGGTAGCCCGACTACATGGCTCGTACCGGGTGTGGCTGGGGTGCAACTGCCAATGCAGCGTCGCCGACGAGCGTCGCCCCGCGTCCCGGGCGCCTGCGTCCTTGCCGTCGTGTGCAGCGCTTCCTCCCCGCTTGCACCCCGCGCGCAACTTGTGCTGGCGTCCTCCCACACCTTGCTCCCCCTGTTCTTATGCGCGCTACCCTCCTCTTCCTTGATCGCAGGGGGTTACATCGAGGGGTTACCGACGGGGTAGGCCGGCGGGGAATGGTGAGTCGGCAGGGGAAATCCCTCGCGATGTGGCTCTCGCCCATCGATTTTGTACGAGTTCGGGGCCAGACCAACACCTGTTACCGCAGTGGGTGGATGGGAAGGAAGGGCGGAAGAGAGCATGCGACCGAGCGAGACGGGGATGAGTTCCTGCCCGGCGGCGGGAGGGAGGGAGAGATACCGACGAGGAAACACCGACGCCAATCGATAGCGTCGACCTCGGCATCCTGCCGCCGCCGAGGGTTTGCGAGGGTAGCGCGCCGTTCAACGCGCGCTCTTTTCCGCCCCGAGAATTCCGCCTGTCTCTCTCTCTCTCTCTCTCTCTCGTCAGCTTGATCGCTCTCTTCTCCTCTCACGCATTGTTTATTGGATTTATTTATTGCGTACGGTGAAGAAGACCCCCTCTCTTTCTCCTCTTCAGCCAGAGTTTCAGAGCTACAAGTTGGACGACGGAATTAACCAGGATTATTTTCTCAGAAGTTGTCCGCGCGCGCTACGAACTTTCGGCGACCCTCGCGAAACGTAAAATCGACTGTGCGTATGTATATTCTACAAAGACCCCTACAACACTGTTATACCTTGTTTTCTCCCCCGGCTATTATTTCTGTAAGTTATGTTCTAATTGTGTTCCTTTACAGAAATTTCATACTGAGAATTATTAGCGAATTTACAGTGATTAAATTAGCATTTTTGTAATTATTTGGCCAATACTCAATTATTGGTTAATATATTTCAAATCGTATATATAAAAAGATTGTTTCTTTACTGATATTAAAGTAAAAAAAAAAACAAATACAGGGTAGTATCGAACCTAACATCCTCCTGTTACACTTGCTTGCTCACTATCTATTATACCACTTTCTCAATATTTAGTCATTTGCAAATTCAGTCAGTATTAAATTTCTGCAAGAGTATTTCATCACTACTGCGCTATTAAACATTAATATTTATATTAATGACGAGGTACAACCCCAAAATATTTCACTGCGAGCTTTATAATTACTAGCAACGGTGTTTTAAATATTCAAAATAAATGATTAATCACTAGCTTAGTAGTAGTAATACATTTCTATAAATATCGACGATAAATACTTTTCTCAAAACTTTTTCGTAACAATTTTTCCTCTTTGATATTTCTGATATTTTTCAGATTTCTCTAGTGCGAGACGAATGTTGCTCATACAGAATGTCATTCGTGCTCTCCTATCATCTTGTTTTCTATTATCTTGGATATACGTGCTGTTGTAAGTCTAGATGATATGGATAAATTCGTGACGCGAAATTTACGGGAAACGTAATGTTAATCGTCCTGAAATGCGAGATTGCGCGAGAGATAAAAGAGCGATGTAGTAACTAATGGGATCAGATACGAGCCTTGACGAGTTTTATCTCAATCTGCGCGTATGGCTTGACGATTACGTAAAGTTTAAGAGCACACTTGAGAGATTACAATAGCCGGATACTACGGTGTATAAACTAGAAAAACTAATCAGTGAGCTTCTCATTTCGAAAGCTGGTCGTCATGAGGAAAAGAAATGTCTTAAAGCTTGGCGTACGAAATAAACCGAATTTATCCCTCCTTCGCGGACGTACATAACTCTCCGACGAAAAAGATTATCTTGCAGCTGCATGTGGTAGGTGCCAACAGTGCTATTCACCAAAGGATGGTTACAATGAGATGACCGAGCCTCTAGCTCGCTGTCGTAATATCTGACGGTAATATCGTCAACCAACATTTGTCGTAATGACCGTTTGGTCAACGAGTACCACTCGGACCCTGCCCAAGGTGTGAGTAAATGAGAGGAGGGGTGGAACTCTGCGTCGATTATCCACCCCCGCCGCCATCGTATAACGACGCGTCGCAAGTCAGAGGTTGCCGAGCAACGGCTGATGGTCGGCGGAACGATGTGTCGTGTGGAGACTGAAACGAATAATAAAGAAACCGACAGCTAAATCCTGAATTTAGATCCGCAAGTCCGTGACGAGAGAATATTGTTCGATCCGGCAATCAACATGTTGAAAGACTTCTCGTCGAATTCTTATTCTTTTTTCATTAATCAGAATTTAAAACTAAAGAATACATTTTCTTCTCACTTTCCCCCTTTTAATTCTAAAACGTAGAAATTCTAGGTTAAAATAATGTTTTTTTTTTTTTTATAAATAGTTACGATTATAGTTGATACGATTCAAGTTTTACAGGAGCGATAAAAATGTGAGCGAATCCAGGGTGTCGTTTTGCTCAAAGTCGAGGAGAGAACATACGAACTTGCGGAAAAAGCCTGGACACACTTGTGTAATAATATTCGCTCAAATGGTTACCAGTTTGTTAAGGGGAGTTTCGCAAGCAAAGAGCGATTTCGAGCCGCCGTTTCGAATAACGAAATGACATCGTACATAAATATATATATTACTTCGTCTAGAGCGTCGTACAGGCGGTTTCATTCTCATCTATACGAGTGTTATTTCTGGAAACACCGAGAAAGGTGAAAGTCGTCACATCACGTGAGTGGTATGGATTTCATTTCCACTAAGAAGGTAGATTGTTTTCTTTGCTAAGATTACGTTATTCTAAGTTTGCGCGGTAACAGTTGAGGAAACGCCGATGAATCATTAGTTCCATTTGGCGTGAAATTCGATCGGAACTAATATGTCCGATTTTATCACACTGTATTAATATAATAATAAACTGACATGATTAAAACGTATTTAACGCAGTTTTTTTTTCCTATCTATTTTTACCTTCCGTTGTAACCAATGAGCGGTATATAAGTATTACAGGAATAGCAGTTAAGTAATAGATGACGTTAATAACGATGCGCACAGGATTACAATTCCATTCCTTTTCCAAGTTCTTGTTCCTTTTGTACTCATCGCCTTTCCCCAAGACACCCTCCTGAATAGCGCCCGGACATCACGGAGATGATTCATCTTGGATCTGTAAATTACGTTAGATAATGGTTCACCGTGAAATTTGGTACTTTAAAGTCGAGTCCCTGAAAATTTGAAAACTCCGTTTAAAATATCGGCGAATCGATAAACCGGCTGCTTCGATTTAACCTTTTCTCTTCGAGCATTATATAAATTTATACGATAGAAAATGATAATATTTATTTGATGTTTCGTCACACGGTTGTGTGACGCAAAAGATAAATATTGTTGTTCAACGATCGGCGAAGATTACTTGGATGTCCGTTGAAAGTAATGAAGAACGTCCGATAAAGACGAAACAATATGATCGAATTTCCAAAGAAACTCTTCCTCGTCCTAAATGATGTTATCCCCAGCTTTTCGCCCAGTAAAATTCGATTATGCAGCTAGTTCGCGAATTACAATGGTAAGTCGCTGGAAATATTACAATAAATTAATGGCCTTGAGAATTAAAGTTAATAACACCGTCACTCCTAAAGTACTTTAATATATTAAGTGCGCAAATTAATTCGGTGCTTTTATCTTTAATTAATCATATAACTTTAAATATCTTCTCGCCGTTTAGTGTTGGCCTTAAAATGCGGTATATAGCTTGACGAAGCTGATAAAATAACCTTACAAAACAGTATCGATGGCGTTCGACAAGCAGCGTATCAAATACTGCATTCTTTTTGCTTCCCAAAAGAAAAAAATGCCGCAAATATGATTTGCTCAGCGTTGATGAGAGGTTAATTTAGGTTGCTGAGGGTGCATAAAATAATAAGTGATACCAAAAGTTTGGTGATTTCTGCCTTGAACCGATGAAGAACGTCCGAGCGCGCCGAAAAATTTGAAGGCGAGGAGTTTGAATAATTGATGAATGAAAATCCCGCTCAGACTCAAGATGAGCCTGCGTTACAACTAGGAGTAGTAACCAATCAATTTCATAAATTGGGAAAAATTTCAAGACTAAGCCGATGGATTCTGCTCAGCCTGGAGAGCAAGCAGTTCGGCACGGAGATGATTTTGTTAACAAGATTATCACTCGACAACACACTTGATCGCAAAATGAAAAACTTTCTGTACAAGATTATCACTCGCGCTGAAAAGTGGGTTTATATATTTAGCGAATTTGTGCAAGACGACGGGCCTTTAAAGGTCTTACGAGGTATTAAAATACACGCGAACGATTCTACCAACTTATGTAAACGTCCTTATCTCTATTTCTGTTGCCTTTAACATGTAATCGGTTTACTTGAAAAATAGCGTGAATCAAATTTGGGGGAGGGGAAATAAAATAAGCGAATCTAAAATCTCTTTCACATTGTCATGAATAAACTGAGTTCATAAAGTCGCATAAAATCAATTTTCAGACGCGATCCTATACATCTAAAAAAATGAATCCTACGAATGATTCCCACTTTGGTGTACAAATAGCGTTTCCGCAACCAAACGGTCCGTGTCGCCGCTTTTTATACATAGACGATTTATATTCCAAGAGGAAGAAGAAGAAAAAATCGAAACGTCATGATGATGTAACACGCGTGTATCTTTATTCGACAAACATTTCATGTATCTACACGCCTATTCTTCTAAATCCATTCGATCGCTTATGTCTTCACCATTTCTTTCTTCCGTTATATCTGTCTTTTCCTCGCGAGTAAATTTATATCATCCGACACAAAGACCTGACCTCTTTCGACGGTACAAAGTGCGCGGGGCGTCGTCGGGGGATGATTCATCCTAGAATTGATGTTCGAAAGAAGAGGTCCAAGTGACGATTTCGCCACAAACGCGAATTTCTCCACAATATAAAGATTCTTGGTACATCTGCATCAGAATATGGTCGACTCAATCTTTTTATGTAAGAGTTAATTTGGTGAACATTATGGCGGAATACACGCGAATGACATCCCGCTTGCTTGCAGGATCATGTTCGTAAATCATATCGAGTATATCACGATAAAGTGTTGCGTGCTTGTTGTATTGTTTTACAACCCTTATAACGGAGTAACGTGTTCGTTTATACAGAAAGGTGAGACGGGCTTTCACCAGTCTGTTAAGATTCATCGATATATATGGATGTACATCGCAAATTACGATGTTAAAAGCGAAGGAACTGTCGGGCAACTCACGTAAATAATTTCTACTTCTCGTGTCTGCGCGAAAAAGCCTTTCTTCTTTCGGAGAGATAGAATCGTTCCGCGAGAGAGCAAGTAACGAATTGAAATATCCGTAATGACTCATTTCTATTATATATATATCATAATATAATTCGAGTTTCTTTGCCGCTCTTTTAATGGATATCGCCGTGGTTCATTAAAGTATCCCTCCTTGTCATCCTTGATTTTCACGACACGAGGAGGAGAAGCCATTAATGCATGTCGATCGATAATACCAGACATTATCGCGGTATCGACTCGGCGATGGACGTTCCTTACCGTTCGAGAATACGAACATGAGCTCCGAGAAACGGTGTTCTCGAAAGAGGCGGAAGACAAGTTAATACTTCAAACAGCCATATTTTTCACGACGCCGCGCGTTCCATTTCTATAGATAAGTAGATTACACGATGACGCAATGCAGTGGCAAACTCAGTAAGATAAATAATGCATAATGAAGCAAAAAGTAGAAGCGGAAGGTTTACTCTCTCCAAGATTTCTAGAGGAGAGACGTCATATTTAATGCAATACGCGAGAGGGGAAATATTGTCCTTCGAAAGCTTCGCCTTCGTAAAGCTTCTCCCTTTCGCTTATTATTCGGAAACTATTGACATTTTGATGCTTCCGTCGGAGAAAAACGACAAAAGCATCGAAATTCATTTTATCGCACGGTTAGCCGTGTCGAGCAAAAGTCGTTCGTGGAAATATTAAAAGGACGCCAAAGTCGAATATTTGTTTTGAGTAGCTCTCTAATTATTCGAGTATTTACATTGTTCGTTTTGAAAAGGTAGATCCTCCTCCTATATATATACATTGGATCTTCCTGATTCCTACAGCATTCAATGGTCCAACATGTGCTGAATGTAAAATTAGTTTTGAAATCTGTTCATCGTTCATTAGAAACAACATTTTTTGCAAAGCGTTCAAACATTATCTATTTATTTTTGGAAGCTTTTCCCAGCTTTCCTGAGTAAATAAGCTTCCTTTCATGAATGTGGTACGACGAAGTACTTGTTGGAATAAATTACGCTTGGCGCGAGTCAAAACACAGAGTTCTTTTCGTTGTTGCATCGGGTGCCATCCGGCGGTATGAACCCGGCAAAATCCAGGCAACCAAATCAACTACCTGTGGATGTAAGTGGCCGACGCGACAGCAATCGGACCTCAGTTGGGTTTCAATAGCATTTCAATTCGGCCTTAATTCTATCGCACAAAACATTGAGATAAATTGAAATAATTTTAAAGAGCGCGTACTATATTAGCGATCACCATCCTCTCTTGAAGGAATAACCGAAATGATCAACCTGAACATTGTGTGTGCAGTATAACAACACGATTTTGTATCACAACCTCCGATACAAAGTTCGCTTGAAATTGATAATCGCAAAAAGTCGGAAGAAGGATGAATGTTGCTGTCCTACTTAGAAGGAGAGAGAGAGAGAGAGAGCGAGATAGCAATGTGAAATTTCGATACATAATATGTAAGCCCTTCATTGTATGCTCATTTACGACGAAAGATTAAGGCAAGCGTAATTGAAAAGGGTGCGTTTCTACTCAGCCGATCTTCCTAACGACCAGAGAGCCACTCTTGCGCGCAGAGAAATTTCCCCGACGAGAAACGCCGAAATCAAAATATTTGCATAGCCTCGATTGGGGCAGCTGGAGCGCACACGGGAAGCGAAATATCAAAGTTTATATCTCGTTACCGGGCGCTCTCTTTATAACGCCCGGAGCGATTCTATATCGACGACCTGCAGATATCTCCGAGAGATTACGAGACACGAGCGAGTGGCGTGTCGTTGGCGCGATTCGTATCGCCTACTTGGGTGGACTAATTTCATTCCCGACGTTGCACAATATCTCGTCCCGTTGTAACCCCGTGGAGCGAGTGACCAAATCGGGATCTAAATCGGTGCCAAACGTGCTTCATAAATTATTCGCATACATCTTGCTTGATGTTAACTCAGTAGCGAGTTTCATCCTCTTCGCTCATTTGTCGAGTGAGATTCTCTCTTGTATTGATCTTTAATGACAGTCCGAGAGATTAGCACGTTCCCTCTACAAAGTGCTAAAAGTTTTATCTTGTCGACGAAGCTTCTTTTATCCACCATTATAACGTTTAATAATGATCGTCTCATAACGTGATTTGCATCGCGCGTTGCATATATATCCTTTTTAAATGTCTCAATTCATTTCACAATAGCCGTTTTAGATTTTCCAGCCAAGTGCAATATTATAGCACTATTACGTTTGATTTTCATTGTCAGAAGAACATATTTATCTTCACGAGATAACGCTCTTAATTACTTGTAGAGATTATGTCGAAACAATTACAACGCTTTAAAACATTTTTATGAATATTACGGAAAAAGCGGCAAATCTAAATAGGGTAACATTTTATTCGCTGTAGAATCTGAAATTTATACTTTTCTCAGTGTAGCGTTCATGGATTTGAGATCAGAAAGTCAAAATTGCTCGAACCACCTGCCTACATGCGGCACGATCGCGGAAGTTCTGGATCACTGTGCGCGAACATTCTTTTATCCGCGGATGGATGCCAGCAAATATATTCGAATTCTTCCTATCCTTCGCGTTTAAACGGAGCAGCATCTAGCAGGAGCGGGATGAGAGGCGACTAAATTCCACGATAAGAGAAACGAGGATGTAGATTGCGGTACGAAACGTCGGCAGCCAAAGCGTTCCGTTTTTATTCTTCAAGAAATAAGAACGCGTCGCATTCTTCGTTTACTACCTCCCGCTAGCTTACTCCCATGCGCTAAAGTAGCTTTCATCTCGCGGCATCATCCCGAATCTCTGTGCATTCGTTCGCAGGAAACATCCACCGTGCCGTGCTGCCTTAAATACGAAAATCGCGTTTTTATTCGACCTCGTTACATAGTTATATACGTGATATGGGATAATATAATACAAAAAAGAAACAGCGAATTAAACATTTCTTTATAATTATCATTCGTTCCATTTTCATGTAACGTTGAGCTAGAAGTGTCGAAACGGGAGAAAAATGGCTAATGGCTCACTAAAATCATTTCCAACGTCTACTGTATCTTCTACCTACAAAATAGTAGTAATATAAAATGTAAAAAAATAGCAATGTGGTAACCATATACATGTACAATAACAATATATGTAAGATTATTAACATTATATAGGAGAACACTTACTTTAAAAATAATAAATTTCCTCTCCATCACCATGCGATTATAGTCACGCACATCTATCACTTTTCCATTCGCAACTTTTTCCGCAACGCTCCATTAAATCTACCGACCGAGAGGGAAACATCTGTCGAATCGTGGTTTCGATCGTACAAACACAAGTGGCCACCACGAGGCGTGTATTACGCAGCACTTAGTCCGTTATCATACTCGTATCAGGACGAGTTGCTGTACGCGTAAATTCTTCGGCTATCTTAATTCGGTTAACAAAGTGATTTTTCATCAATTCTGTTTAACGACGATTAAGTGAAATCGGTGAAAGCGACGCTTCCCGGCGGGAAAATTCGATCGAGCGCGCTCAACAGGGCGATATCGGCACAGCTTTCCGCCGTATCGAAATTCCAGCCGTGTGCACCATTCCGTGCAGGCCACCTTCGTCCTGAAAAAGGAATTCTGGACATCCGTGGTGTAAGTGGTGCACGTGCAAGAGAATACGTACCTCTCTCCGTTGGCGTGGGTCAGTAGACGCAACACAGAACGAGGAGGGGGAGAGGGATGTTCGATCGCGAGGTGGCGCTGGTGCGCGGCACGTGGGGTACTGTTGCCTAGACATCGGGTCGATGCCGGGTGCTGGCGCATGTGCTGCGACTCCCTCCCTACTCGCTCTTTCCCGCACCGTCCTTCTCGTTTTTGCCGATACACCCCTGCAAAGTATCACCCCAATGTGCACCCACCCTTGCGCACAACTACCACGACGACAACAAGTATATGCAGCCAATCTTCCATAGGAATTACTCTCACCCCTTCTCACTCATTCCCCCTTTCTCGTTCTTGGTAAGAGGGGAGAGAGAGAGAGAAGAGTTTACACGCTCGTCGTAACGCCAGGAACGTGGTATCCTGACCAGCTGTTCTCCTTCGATTTTTGCGGGAGTTCCGCTTGCTGTATGTGTGTTACGCCGGAAGTGGCGCGATAAACAGCGGCGAAGTTTGCAAGGAAGAGAGATAAACGGTGCGTAGCACGAGAGGTCAAAGACCGGAATCTCGCTGAACCCCTCTGAACAGCTTCTATCAATCTTTATATTGTGTGTAAATACTCATGAGGATTTAGGGAAAGAAAGTTCCAATCTCTTGGTTTAGCAACAATAAAGTAACTCCGCTTGTCGGTTATCTGTCGGTTATCTGTCGGTTTAGAGAAGTGATAGTGTTAGACTATAAAATACGGAGCGTGTGATCGGTAGTGTGATTATATAAATCACAATTGTTCAAATGTAATGTGAGAGCCATATGTGTCATCTTTTCGGCAAGCATCCAAGGAGAAACGTTCAAGCTTGATTTAAAGTTGTCGAAAGAAGTCAATTGATAGTTTGCAAAATACATCTTCCTAACTAAGGCGAACGAATATTTCGCATCGTTCAGAAGTAAACGAAATATTTTCATACCGTGGCGGCCATTGATTAGCAATAAAGGATTCGGCATACGTAAGAAATACGGCTTACACAAATTTTGTCACGGAAAGCAGCCAGGGGGGGGGGGATTTCCCGGTCCTACGCCACTGATATCGACAGCACGTTCGCCGTGTCACGTACGCACAACCACAACGAGCGACTTGCAGGAATCGAGAACCGACATCAGCACTCTCGAGGGGTAGCTGTGCAACCCCATCAGCATCACCAGCAGTATCAGTAACGGCAGCGCCATCACTCGATTCCGCCCGTAGGGGAGTCGCAACGGAGGGACGCCGGGGGTGCTGCTGACTAGTCGCGGTGAAGGGGAAGAAGGGATGGTAACGCGGAGCGGCAGCGCCACCGACTAAACAGTCGCACCCCGTCGTCGCCGTCGTATTGGAGGCCACCCCCTGTCACTGGCGAGAGCCGCGACAGGGAGCGACCGAAGGAGTAACGTACGGTTGGTCGGTCTCGCGAAGTGTTGAACAAATTCCGCACGAGTGTGGGAACATACACACGGCGAAAAGAACACCCTCTTCAGCGAACGGTCGAGAAGATCGTCTTGAGGCGCTGGCTGGCATGGTGGCGGTGGTGCATCCGTTTAAGGAGCCGCCCTCGCCGCGCCGATGACGAGGCTGCAGATCCCGCACCACCAGCGCGTACCACGTAGGACGAAGACGAAGACGGCCAACGAACCATCCAGCCGAGACGGTCTCATCCGGTCCGACAGAGCGCAATCACAGACGGCCGGGCCGGGCGACGGACGGGCGCGACGTAGACGTCGACGTCGCGACGACGACGACGACGACGACGACGACGTTCGCGATACAGTAGCCGTCATAACTGCGGTCGTCAATTGTGGTGCGCTTGGTGCTGTTGGTGAGCGTGTCGGTGCGCGGTGTCTCGCCCCGTCGTCGTCGACCGAACCATCGTCAGAGCGCAGGACAACGAAACATCTCCATTATGCCGCGCTGTCTCATGGCGAAAAAGTGGAAGGCCTACCCATGGCCGGATCGCGTGGACGATCAGCAAGAACAGCAGGAGGCCCTTCTGCAAGATCAAGCGTTGGACCAGACCGCCATGGAGAAGCGGCAGCACAGGCATGAGCCCGAGGACGAGGAGATCGACGTGGTCGGGGACGTCGATAACCATCGGATCGACCATCAACAGACTTGTTGGGGGCCGCACAGTCCCACGGCGGGAGCTACAGCCCCCAGTCCGCCGCCCCTCAATGCTTCCGGCGCTCTTTATTATCACGGTGAGTGATAACCTTCTCTCGGTTAGATGCGCCACGCCCAAAGAAAAGTTGGCGCTCTCATTTCCTTTGAGATCCCTATATTAGACAGCCGCTATAGATAAATATTCCCGGTTAAACGCGTCCGGCTGCTTAGAAAACCGCTTCGCACAATTATGGCAGCGTTTCCGCGACCTGTGGGAAACCGCCCACGATGTCGGCCATGTGTCGCATATGTACGTATATAGGCGACACACCCGTTTCGACGATCGCTTTCGAGTTTTAATTGTGATACGGCCGGCGGTCGGTCACGGAATTAGCAGCATTAACGATGGCTTGTTCAACCGCGGTGGAAATGTGCTTCAATGTGTTTCTGTGATGAACGCACACGCTTGAGAATCTGAGTTGATTGTTCATACGCAACGCGATGTATGTTCACTTGTAGACACGTTACGTAATAGAATAAGACATTTCTTTCATCAATTTTATATCGCTTTCGACAAGACGAGTTAACGGTCATTTTTAGCTCTTTTTTTTTTCTTATTCAAATTAAATTATCACCAATAATTAGGAGATTCTTTTTCCAAGAAAGCTGAAAAGACGATGCAAATAATATATTTCCGCCAATTTGAACTTTAAGAGTTTCAATGATATTTATTTTAATAAAACACACCCAAGGAGCCGAAAGCGATGCTCAGATCGATCGTCTATAGATATTCTCGAAAGCTAGGATTAACAACCTTTATTCGTCTCATTTATGCTGCTTATAGGCAATAAAGTGTGCATGAGTTCGTGCAATGGAGCAAATAGCGTTATGTGACAAGTGTTACACTCATCGCCACAATGTGTGCCGTAAAGCAATGACGATTGAATTTTTTCCAATATATTTTTGTAGCGCTAAATTCTCTTAAAATGTGCAATCGCGCATTTTGAGATATTTGCTGTCCTTACGTTAGCTTATTCAATTGACTTTCTAACTTATTAAAATGTAATTTTATATTTAATAGATATTTTTTTCAAACTATAAAATCATACAGTAAAGGGTGTTTCAGCACGCACATCTTAATGTTTGAAATATTTGTCACATATGAGATATGACACAGAAGAATAAGGAAAGCAAGTCATTTGTTTTAACTTTCTGCATGTATAATTGATACATCATGACAGAGATTAACGGGGTAATAAATTACAGTCAGGCGAGAAGAAAAATCTGTAAGAACACATGTCCATTGACAGGTTTCTTTGTCCTTGACTTTCGTGCGAATAAAGCGCGCGATCGGTCTTTACTCGCTCAATAACACAATGCATTATTATAAGATGTTTCTCTCCGTGATCATCCATGAAAGGTAGAGAGAAAAAGCGGTTAATAATATTTTCTACGCAAGTATAAGTAATGGATATATAATTCTATACAAATAAAAATTCTATATAAATAAAAAATGGATATATAACAAGTATAAGTAAGGAATATATAATTTTTTTTTTTTTCAATTAGGTGGTTCGATAGTCCAAGTATAATTGTTTATACTTACCATTTCTTTTGCGCTCACAGGGTCGATAAAGATCAGAGGCGATAAACCTACAGGAATATGCGGAATGTTCATTCAAGGTATATAAATATGCTATATGGGCTATATATCTGTGATCTGTAATTTAGATGATGTAGATATAGAGAATCCACCTAGAAATCATAGATAATTCATGTCACTTTACACCGTGTAATAATAGTTTTTTCGTTACCGCGTCAGCTTTTATTGTCATTCGACATATAAATACGCTCGGATACTTTGGATAAAATTGTGTTCTTCAATGTGTAGTAAGTCATATCTCCCGTGCAATAACGTCAGTGCAAAAATAGCGAATCTCTATTATCTTGATATATGGATTACGATACTGTAAAATATTTGGTTAATTTTTCGAAAAGAGTCATAAACAATCAACAGATAATTAGTTTCGCTCTGTTTTAGCCCTACTTTTATAGCGCATTTCGCCGCCATCTTCCAATCTTTGTGACGAAAAAATAGAAGACGGAAAACTCGACGTTAACGTTAATCGCAATGGAAATTTTTATCGGCCTTTGAAAGGGCTTAGAATCAACGGACTCGTGGGAGCGCACGCGGAGCGTTCATTCGCCGTTATTGATTCCCCCCTCCGTCCCTATACGACCCTTCTTCGCCCCCTTTTCCAACACAACTGCGTTCCTTCTACTGTTGATGAAATGTACTTGCAGACGCCCTTCTTTACGTCCATGTGTTGACTTCCTTTTATTTCAGCCAATAATAGATACGCGCCAGCTGATCGATCGCGAGAGTAGCACACTTTTTCTCATTTATCGCGCTTTCTCATAAGATCGTCTCTCGACGAATCTGATATCACTGAAACTTGTATGTACTGATGGAAGATACATTTTACGCATATGACCAACTGAATCGAAAGAATTTATCCCCTTAAAAACTTTTGCAAATACACGTTGTGTATATGAAATAATTCTCGAATTACACAAGAGCGTAATTCAAGAAGGACGCGACGCTCCTTCATTTTTTTCCGATGGAAATCTCATTTTATTATTATAGGCGAAAAACTTTTTTATTACTTACTCTACAGTTGATATTTATAATTAATAATTATGGTAAAAGAGTTAATATATATTTACGTTTCTTATGAAAAATTGTTACTTTTTACGAAGAAAAAATTAATTATCTTCACTTATACGCGCAAAAAGACTCACTCATATATTTTTAGCGTTTCGATTGAGATTGCATGCGTCTAACGCTCAGCAAACGTTCAAATCAGAGAGATAGGAGAACTCTCATTAATTGCTCTCTACGTGTAGCAGTGTGCTTACGGCACGGACTTTCGCTTTACGTAACTCGCCGGACGGCACGCGTATCGATTTCACGGCGCAAACGTCGAAAGTCATAAGTTGCGTGTTCTATCGCATTGTCAGGAGTAATAAAAGAAACACGAATTTAAACAGCAACTAACTAATAACATTCGAACGTAACAAATCGCAAGTAACGATGCGACAGGAGTCGAAAGCGTTTGGAAACGCGTTTTGGAAACGATTTGTATGATTGAAATATGTAGAAAGATCTTGTTTAAAATTATATTGTTGCAATCTTTTCCCGTTCATTTAATATTGCTTAAACTGGTCTATTTACCTCGTAAACACGGACAATCCAAGAAGTAACATTTTCACCCACCAGCGATTTAATAAAATAATGACGTTTAATCGAGAGAGGGGAAGGGACATCTTAATACGTACACAAGTAGCTCGGAAATGTGTTGAAAAGATTCGCGAGGCGCTGTATTCCGACTGGAATTCGCTCGGTATTTTTTGGTCTGGCGGAGAACGACGCGAATCTCGCTCTTCAGCCTGAACCGCAACAGATCCCGTTATTATATCCCCCGACGCACCTTGCACTCTTTTTTTGCCATTCATTTTTCTTTCTCCCCTTTGTACCCGTTAATGACTGCGTATATGGCGAAAACAGCTGGCGCACAGGAAATGAAACGCCACGCAACTCGCGAGTGAATCATGAATTCAAATATTCATGTAGTCGAAAACGAACAATAAGAGATGTTACGTACGCGCGTACTTTATCTCCTCGACGTTATGTTATTGGTGCATTTCAATGTAAGAAAAATCTCTTGCGGAGATTACTCATACGAACTAGATAATGTTGTACTGCAAAATGCATAGCGATATGTATACATATACAGGATGCCCGATAATCTTCATCTTTGAATCCGTGGTGTGCAGGTAGAACGGATTAAACTGAATAGGAAAATCACGTACCATTTAGCAAAATTTGTAATAGTTAATGAGTATACGGGGAGCGGGAGGCTGTATAAAGAAAAATGACCGACTTCTGAAGATGTCCCAGCAACAATGGATAGATATGGAGGAGAAAAGGTGGTGTTATGGGTGGGCCCCCTATTTTGTATAATAACTTTAAATAACTTTGTCAACAATCAATATTTTTAATCGAGAACTGTATGATCACATTCGTGTTGTTTAATCAATTTTGTTAACCAGATTTAAAAGTGTAAGATATTTATTACTTAGGAAGTTATTTATAAAAATGTAGCGACACTAGGCGGGTTGAAAAGAAACAGAGCCGGTAATGTGGCCACCAACTAAAACAGATTTAAAAA
Organism: Dinoponera quadriceps; assembly: GCF_001313825.1. Classification (NCBI taxonomy): domain Eukaryota; kingdom Metazoa; phylum Arthropoda; class Insecta; order Hymenoptera; family Formicidae; genus Dinoponera; species Dinoponera quadriceps. Next base: position 1,110,650 of record NW_014554818.1, on the reverse strand, counting down.
ATTGAGTTTATTTAAAATAATGCAGTGTTTTGTTACAATTTTATATGTATTCAAAGTAAACTCTGAAGGAGGAACGAGAATTTGTAATGTGAACTTGTCAGAAGATACAATCTCTCAAAAGGGCAATAGTGCAGACAGAAGTGCAGTGAACTATCGAATAACTGCTCCGATATGGAAACCTCATAAAAGAAGTCGTATCATCAAGATTTTTAATTAGCAAAATATTTGCATAACTCGAAGTTTGTACGGCCGAACGATATAAACATTTAAATATATATATATATATATTATTAATTCAGAAATGTTATTTGCCAAATGGTACAAGACTCTGTTGTTCAGAGTGGCTTAACGTATAGCTGTTGTGGCAACTTTGAATATCGAAATTTGGTACAACAGCTATCGTATACTGGCAAGCTACTCTAAACTTGGAGTTATTAATTAAAGCCATTTTCAATAATATCGTTTGCAAGAGAACTGGCAGAGAAGTTAATCCACGCGGCTCTGAGAGTGCATATACACGCACGCAGATCACAACCTACCTTAATCCGCACATTTTCCTTCCAGGCTACACACACGAAGCTTGGATCAACCACGAAGAGCCACCGAAATACGCGACGCTACGCTCCGCGGCGGAGTTGGCGCGTCCAGTAGCGCCCTCGCCGCCACCGCCACCACCAACAGCTCCGATCGTGGAGCTGGCGGTACTGAACGGCGGCACGGCGGGGCTCCATCAGACGTCTCAACAGGCTGCCACGTCTTCGTCGTCGCCTCTGAGCCTACCGCCGCGCAAGAGCCTGTCGATGTGTTTCACCAGCACCGGCACGGCGTTGTCCTTACCTCCGAAGAAGAAGGATATCTACCGTCCTTACAGCCTGCAGACGATCTCGGAGATCCGCACGTCCGCCGAAGAGGACCTGTCGGCCGCGCAGGCCATCCTAGACCTAAGTGCGTCGCCGGCCGCGCCCACGCACTCTGTTTTCATTCACACTCTGTCGCCGCCACCGCCACCACCACCACCGCCGCCGCCGCCACCTCCGCCGCCCGCTGCGCCGGAACAGCAGCTCTTACAACCAGTGACGACGACGCAGCCTATTCCGGTGTCCGTGCTCGTGCCGGTACCCAGCTCGCAGACCAATCAGCTACGCCAGCAGGAGCAAACGCCGCCGCAGTCGCCCACAACCGCGGAGACCAACAGCAGGGACAGGTGAGTCTCGAGATGCCTCCCTTCAATCGAGTAGTTCGTCTCTTATGGAACTTATGCTGAGAAAATTCATTCCGTCTAATGTAAAAGTCAGCAAGAGAGAGACAGATCATTTCTTCCGACAGCACCAGCAAGACTGTCGCTTACACCTACGAGGCCTTCTTTGTGTCCGACGGCCGATCAAAGCGGCGTGGCAGCGGCAACAGCGGTGCCGCTGTGCCCGACAAGGAGGCGGCCCAACCGGACAGGCCGAAATTCACGTGCACCGAGTGCGGCAAGCAGTACGCCACATCGTCGAACTTGTCGCGGCACAAGCAGACCCACCGCAGCCTCGACTCCCAGTCCGCGAAGAAGTGCATCCACTGCGGCAAGGCGTACGTCAGCATGCCCGCTTTGGCGATGCACGTGCTGACGCACAAGCTGGCCCACAGCTGCGGCGTCTGCGGCAAGATGTTCTCGCGGCCCTGGCTGCTGCAGGGTCACCTGCGCAGCCATACCGGCGAGAAGCCGTACGGTTGCGCCCACTGCGGCAAGGCGTTCGCCGACCGCTCGAATCTGCGAGCGCACATGCAGACGCACTCGGCCGACAAGAACTACGAGTGCTCGAGGTGTCACAAGACCTTCGCCCTCAAGTCCTATCTGAACAAACATCTCGAGTCGGCGTGTCTGCGCGACGAGGAGATGCAGCAGCACGCTGCTAATAACGCGCCCACGCAACAGAACACCAATCGAGGCTTGTAGCAGCGCTTCGAAAAGGAGAACGAGGAGCCGCAAGAGAGCTAGCGGTGCTCCGTCGCTTGAAGGTAGGAAGAACGAAGAAGAGGATATAAGGTTTGCCGTAGATTTTAAGTAGAAAAGTGCCAGTAGAGAGAAATGTTAGAAAGGGAGACAGAGAGAATGAAGAATCATGCGTTTAGAAGGAAAGAAAGGGAGCAAGAAAGTGGGAGAGCGTTCGAGTCTACCAAATAATGTCTAACATTAATAAAAACGTCCAGTAATGATAAGTCGTAAAAAAAAAAAATGAGAAAGGAACACGTCGAACGGTGACGACGTCCACACTGCAAGTCTAGTCACTCTAGTCGATTATACTTATTATATTATATATTATTATATTATATTATTATTATTATTATTATTATTATATATAGTATATATATATTTACTATAGCGCGTACGATTCTAGTCCGCGAGTTCGTTATGAAGACACTATTTATGAATACTTAGCTGCCTAAAATTAAAACAGGGAGTAGATTCACGTGTCGGATCGATCCGCGCTGCTCGAGATCACGATGCGATCTCGATCGCATTCAGTGCGCCTCGTGATCGATTGCCCTATAGCATCGAGAGTAACGCGCAGGTGTGACCGATGATGGCTCAATAACGACTTATGACAATTCCAAACGTCTTATTTGGAAAATATGTCAAGTTGGAAGACGTTTTAATAACAGAATCTTACATGGTCGCTGAATCGACGTAATGATGTTTTGCAATTTTTTTGGGACATTTTATAAAGTGCCGGAAAGAAGGAGATATTTTTGTCATCTATTTATCTTCGTTATTTATTTATTGTCAATCCTTTAAATATTTTTTTATCGGCGATCGAGGTCAAGATATGTTAGCGAATGGATGCCACGCGGCTAATTACTATTTAAATAATTCCCGTCGATCATTTCAAGACAATTCCAAGAAAAAGGCAGGAGAAGAAAAGGATTGTTCGAAAGCGTGTAATAGAAGCTTGTTGATAATCCATTCAGGCTTGAAACCAAAAAAACTAGTCGGAGTTATTTATCTCTAACGAATGCACTGACGAGCCGACAAAAGTCTTCAACCGCACGCAATCTCGTCGGAATTGTTGTTATTTTTCCTTCCTCTTTTCGATTGTTTCACATTGGGCTGATTCGCACACCTGCGTGTCTCGTGCGACTTACGCGTGCCGCTATAGATGGCTCGGTTTAGTCATGAGGCCTGCACGACGATACCGGCGGAAATGCTATCCCAAAGCCGTGCATGTAAAATATTCGGGAACATTCGCGAGTCGACCGGTTATAATCGTGCACACGCGTATACCGCGTAAAACGAATTCACCACGTACTTAGAAAAAATTCAAATAATAGACGCGTAACATTGTTATACACACACACACACACACACACGCACAACACACATATTTTATAGAAGCAATATAACAAAGAAAATAAATAAGACGACACGTCAAAGCAATGTTTCGACACAACGAATTATATACTTATACATATAGAGGCGAACATCTGAAGTTTAACGAACGCGAACCGATGATGTGCTTAAGCATGGAAAATGATCGCCCAATCCACACCGCCTGTGATTTACGTTTCGTAGATCGAAGATGGATTTCATAGGAGGAAAGGAAACAACGTCAGATTGTTGTCGAATAATTTCAAGTGCCATGATGCGCATCTCCTCACGCGATTGATCGCAAAATGATTATTCTCCATCTAACAATATTCTTTAGGTTTTTATTTTACAGTAATATATATATATATATATATATATACATATATATATATATATATTACTCGATGAAAAACATTAATAAAAAGTACTTTATCGTACTGAAGATTGTAGGAGATTTTCAAACAGGTAATATTGTTATTGAGCTCAATGTCACAGTCTTTCTTTATTATTTAGCCGAAATTCGTTTTTAAAGTGGACATTCTTCTTTGTGATGAACTAATCGGTATGTATTTTATTTAAGCTAGATGCAAATGGCCGATACAGCTTGGAACAACTGCTGTAAATAATTCACTCTAATGCCAAAACGGCTCATTTGCAAATATTGGTTAATTGACAGAAATTATTTGTTTTGTTGTTCTTTATAAATACTTGAAATTTGTTGGCCCAATTTTGGGAAACCCTATGTATAACACATCACGCGGTATATTTATTTAGCTTTACTATTTATTAATTTATATGTTAGTAGCGTTACACAACAATAATATAAATTGCTTCTATTGACATACTAATTGATATTACTCGTGCAAAATACTAATGTATCTCGTGTAACGCATTTCGTTGATTACGCAGATTGCATTCGATATTTAATCACTTTTACGAAAAAAAAAAGATTAATAATATCGCGCGCGTGATAAAATATACGTCGCGCAGATGATGTTGATGATGAATTTGCTCTCTTTTTGTAAGCGCGATCAGGCGAATCGACGATTATTGATTTTTTTCGTAAGAACTCGATCAATGAACTTTCCCAAAATGCAGCAAAATTGATCGTAAATTACGGCACGTTATAATTATTATTTTCGCAGATCGACGAACGTAATCAGAAGGGGTGTGGAGCTTCAGTCGCCTGAAAGAAGATCCCGATTAAACTAACGATATGTAATTATGACGCGGGTGGCGAACGCGTGGGCGATCCGCCCGATACTTTGCAACGATCATTATTAACGAGACGCGATATAAAAGTATTTTGCATGTACAGCTAGAAAGAGAGAGAGAGAGAGAGAGAGAGAGAGAAAGACCCGCCAAAAAAACAGAACGAACAATATTTTTCGCGTAGCTCATTTGATCGGATCGATTCTTAGGATCGAGCCGTAATTGCTTGACGCGTGCTGGAGTTCGATGGAGCTCGATAGAGCTTCGCTCGATATTTTAATTCCATCTTGCGCCAGCCATTAAATAGATCGCCACGCTGCTATTAAAATGCATATATTAACGTATAAATATATACGGCGCTCTAGAGCAATAAATGATTAAACAATACTAATTTATTCGTGCAGCACACAACGAAAACCCGCGGTATTACATGCCGTTCGTTTGATTTGCGTCTTGCAATTCTCTCGGTTACTTTTTTTTTTCGTTCACATATACGACTTTTTTTTTCGTCACGCGAATTTTTGTTATCACATTTGTATATTTGCATTCATTGCGCTTATTTCCTTTCTTCATTTTCTGTGAACAATGTAAAAATATCGTTACTTTTAATGTATGCGTAATACCGTAATTATCTTTGGTAGTTCAAGTAATTATTTGTTTTGATATTTATTAATGAAATATATGAACATTATCATTAGCATTATTAGTTTGATTAACGCAATTATTATTACTTTGTAATTTTTCTTTACATTATTATCATTATTATTATTATGCTAGTACAACGATTCGATACAACGATCGATATCTATGTGTGTTATAAAAATTAAAAAGATGTGCAATTATTATTGTGTTTTGTAAAAGGAGACAGCGTTCCGAGCTACTTTATACAAGGTAGTATAGTTGTTAGCCGATAACACTTTAACTTCCAGGTGGTAATATATATTATATAGTGTACATACACACACGCGTGAGAATAGAATGTCCTCGCTGGAGACAGAGGTAAATCCCGAAGCAATCCATGACTCTTTGCTAAGAGAAATATAAGGAAGTAGTCAATGCTGACAGAATGTTAGCCATTCTATTCGATTCCACAGAAATTGCTCACTACGTTCTCGTCTAACTTCTATATAATTAATCTTAGATGGTATTTTTTCACAATACGTTTGTACAGCGCAAACGCTATAACAATACGAAATGAATATTGATAGTCGTGTTATTTTCTTAAGGAAGATCGCGTTGCTTTCGATTTCACCGCCGGTCGTGGGACACTTTGTACATAACAACGATCATATAACTCGTACAGGGAGTGCTCGTCGGACTTACTACTATGAAAAAACAAAGCTTTTAAAGGGAGATCGGAGCATATCCAACCTGTTTTTCTCGCGATTGATAGAACTCGTGTAGAAATTGAACAACTGTGAAGCGCCGAAAAATGTCGGTCGATGGCTAGAGTCGGCGGTGGGAATAGATCGTTGCGTCACCTAGTCAATTTTCTTTACTCAGTCAAATTGTTACTCGATGAGAAAGGATCCACACACCCGTTGCGGAGAGCATTCGTAATTACGGTAATTTATTTTTTTAGCGCATTTTTCAGCGAAGCAATCGCGTTACTGTAGAATGACAAATTTGTGGAGAAGAGATGAAAAAAAAATCATTAAAATAACTTTTTTCTCTCGCCTTTTCTCGAACTAAATAAGAGCGCGACAAACACGCTATGTTTGAATTACTGTTTTAATCACTTGGAATTAATTTTACATCATCTCTGCTGAATATACATTTTCATCGTGCGGAATCATGGAAAGTGTGTGAGTACCGATTCTGCGACATTTGTTTGCTATTGCTATTGTTTATATTTACACGATCGTCGCGTGAAACTCAACCAGATCTTTCAGTCGTCGCAATCTCGGTATTCTTCACTTTCTCCGAACATTCCAAATTAATCGCCATATTTTACATTCCTCATGCTTTTTTCGTGAGTATGCCATTGCCTTAAAAAATGCCAACGGATATGGCCATTCCTATAAAGAATTTTTCAAGCCTTGCCGATAGAATCGTCTCGGTTCAAGCTCAACTCTGTTAAAGTCGATGTTACTTAGATGTGCTCAAAGAAGTGTGTACAAAAACATGAGAGAGAGAGAGAGAGAGAGAGAGAGAGAGAAACAGAGAGATGGACAAAAGAATATAGATAAATTTGGCATTAAATTTGGTATATTTATGATATCCACAGAAATGATTGTGGTTAATAATTAGCAATAGGAGCGGAATAAACCGGGCAAGTGGAATGCGTCTCATAGAGACGCGCTACGTTCTGTGTAAATAATCTTCATCCTATTTTTATTCTCTTTATAAGGCGCGGAAATTATTAACGATAGACGTAAGCTTCTATATGCTACACTATCATGTACGCGATTAGCCGAGTAGAAGGGCTCCGCTCGTAAAGACCTATCGTTCTGGCCAAAATGAAAGAAAAAAGAACAATTGCGTTTGCATCACGTCGAGGAATGCACGAAAATCGCGGACGATATAACGCGATAAACCGAGTTATACTATATGCATTAAAAATATATTAATAAAATGAGTAACTTATAAAAATGTAATGATAATGAAGGTCCACGTGATATTTGCCGTTTAATATCGTCTGTGGTAGTAGTCGGGACGTGGTGATTCAAGACGCGCAGCAGAAAGCCCTTTTGGTCCGATTTAAATATTTCCCGCTTCGATCTGTCTTCTGAAGAAAATGATCTCACAATGTATATTCGAGAAATCGGGATTGCACGGAGAAAAATATAGAGTTCACGTAACCAGAAATCATCCTACTTATCTTTGTGTGATATTATTTCGATACGTCATCTAGTTGCGCATGATTTGGTCATGGCAATCAGAACTTAATTGGGGAGGGCGTATTCTGCAAAGCAGCGATGTCAGAAAATGAAAGCGACTCACTATGCCAGCAAACACAAGGATATCGGCATAGCTGTTGGACTCATTGTTTGCCGCTCGATCATCGTGGTGTTAAGCGAGAGAGAGCGACCTTTAGTGTATTAAAGTGGATGGGCGAAAACGTATAAAAACAGCGGTTGGTAGCTACAATTGATTTACAAGACATTTTATTTAAGTCAACCAAATAGCGCCATTAAAATATTTGTAATTGAAGTATCAAGGTACCTACAACATAAAATCCATTTTCATATTTTACTATTTAATTTCGTTGGCATCACCAGACGCCTTTCTGATCGTTTTTTCCGTATGGGACTCGATCGACTCTTCGTGATACAATAGCGCGTTCCTTTGCGGACATTACAATATACACACGTCCAAATCGAAATTTCCATGCTATTTTGACACTCTTGAGAATAGTTCGCGCCTACTTAGATGACTTATAAGTGAGTAAAAACCTACATTCACAACTTCTCCCTTTGGCTCTATCTTTCTAGATTTTACATTTCATTTTAATGCTACCCTACAAATGCTCTCGATATTATGAAATTCATACGAGTATTCAAAATAGCCTATCTTAACGCTAAAAACAGCCAAGCATCACTTAGTCAGAGTAAATTATATTATTAGAATTGAACTTGTCGTCTTAATTCAACAGTGTTGTAAAATCAAATACAGGACCAAAATTCCGGCATTTACACACGCGGTACTTTTCTCTCGACTACTGTTCTAATTGCATTCTCAAATATTTTTGCACTTTGATTCGATAAATAATCAGAAACATTGACTGGGAAATTTCGGTTGAGTCGTTCTAATTGGCAAGCTCGCCAACATGGCTTTTCTGCGTTCATTCGTTTGTCCGTTTGCGCTTTTCGCGCGCTCGTTTTCCCGCGGATTTTCTCTCGCTCGGCTTTTTCCCCTATTTTGTCTGGCCATTGTCTCGCACGTGCGAGCACGCGATTGGTCTCACAGGGACTCGCTTTGTTCAATTACGAACGTTCTTCGATTTGGTGAAGAACATTTTTCATCGAGAGCTGATATCAAACCGCCGGTTTAATTTCGCCGTAATGTAAATTAAACTCCCTCCCCCTTCCCCCGACGTTGTTTTAATTCACTTCCACATCGAGCAAATTCGCGCTCGCGTCATTTTGCTTTAATCTGCCTTTGATTTAACTTTAATTTATCCCGCGCAGGTCGACCGTCATTTCGCTCCAATTTACCTTTGATTTAATTGCAATATCCGCGCGCACCGACCTGTCGTTTTATTTCAATTTATCTCTGATTCAATTACGTCCGCGCCGTTATTTTGTTTTAATTCGCGTATTCATATCGACGCGCGTCTATTCCGCAAAATCTTTATACCTGATACCGTCATAGGTGGTTGTGCGCGATCAGAGGACGAGCAGATTTATCGGGTGGGATTTTTATCTGGTCGTAAAATCGTGACGTGTCATGCTGATCACGATGCAACGGTTGGGCGGACGCGGGGGCTGAAATTGAAAAGTGCGTTAAGGGGACACCATAGTTGATGACGAACTTGATATATAACATGGAGATAATTCTCGAAATATCATGTAAATACGCTATCTATTTATATTTCTATATGTATATATCTTATGTAAGTGCGATATAAATGGAACTGCGCGTTACTCTGTTTTACAATATTTCACGGAAAATCCAGCCATGATACATTTTTCTGTACTTTTCGTATTTTTAGGTCTTTAATTTAAATTTGAATTAATTTAAATTTAATTAAAAATAAGTATAAATAAGTATCCTATGGTGATTATATATATATAATCTTCCAAATTTTCTCGATTGGACACATTTGTTATGTATATAAGCTGCAGGATTTTTATATCAGGTAAACGTTGGAGAAGGCAATTTGGAAATTTTTCATCGTCAATTTTTCTGTCGAATCCCGATTCATCTTCGTGCATACTTTTATTGTGTAAAAGTATTTATAATTTTGTACGGTCAAGTGACGTAAACTTTGCAAAAAGAAATCAGTATATTTTCGATGAAGTTTTTAATTATGGCATCCCTTTAATATCGCTGCTGATTGAGCGGCGGAGCCGAACAAGCAATTGATGAGTGAGTTTTTAATTGAACGAAAAAAAAAGGAAATAGAATGAGGATCCGATTCAGCCGTCAGTTCGATTGCCGTGCAATTGTACTCGCGGCGCGTTGATCTCTCTCGTCCGAGTGTAATCCACGCTAATTGGCGCGCGACGGACTTGTATAATTTCGAGAGACACGCGGCAGACGCGCACACATCGCCGTCCACGGAGAAAGAAGATCGCGTGATTGTGTACGCGATAAACGGCGAGTAATTCGCTCGCACGTACGTCGCTGACGAGTCGAGTGGAGCGCTTACTCACAAATCGATACTTTTGTATGTCACGGCGGAGCTCGCGCAATGCGGGGATGACTTTGTGAGCGCTCGGAGTGTACGTGAAGCGATTTGAATTGACGCGCGTTTCATTGCGCGATGCATCGTGCGGACATCGTCAAGTGCCTGATTATTGTCCGTTGACACCTGCTCCAAATTCCGTCGAAGACGCAAACATTTTCATGCGGGAGAACATTCTCCCATTCGCGATATATCTTGCCGACTTTCTCTCTCTCTCTCTCTCTCTCTCTTTCTCTCTCTCCCTCTCTTTCTCCCCTCCCCTTACTATCCCCTCTCTCTCTCTCTCTCTCTCGAAGCAACTTGACAAGACCTTCCCCTCGTCTCAGGTAAACTGTGTTAAACACAGACCAGGTGAACGCACGACATATTTTGTAATCCTTCTAATCGAAGCCTTGATCATTTTTTTAAGCCCGCTTTTAGTCGCCTTAGGCATAGGTGAGAGGAAGCAAATTCAAAGAAGATAAAAACGACGTTCACGGAGAGAGAAGAAACACTAGAGACACGGGGGTCCTAAGTTACACGCGCTTTTTTTTTCTTCATTGCGCCAGACTAGTTTTTTTTGTTCGCGGCATCATGTAGATCGGCCGAAAGTGTAAACGAGACTAATTGGGCGGCCGTAGTCAATGCTCGCTACGCGAAAACGTTTCAGAGTCGGTTGAAGCGACGCGCTTCACCAACCGCGATAAAATAAATTCCGTTCCGTTGATGTATACTTAGATCGTAAAGCGTCGCTCATGATCTAGGAGAATGAAAGAAGAAAAAGAATGAGCAACGTTCGTTGAAAATATCGAACCGACTCTCGAAATTATATCGAACGGCGTTTGTCAATGAGAATCGAACGAAACGCGCATTCCTTAATTAGGAACGAAGAATTAAATATTTCATACGAACAAATATTATGACTAAAGGAAGCAAATTGCAATTAGAAATTGCATTCGCATCTCTCGAAAATTCCCTCCGATAGTTTGGAATGCTTCATCATAAAATACGCGTTAATCATTATTTCAGCTCGCTCATTACGCTCTAACTAAAGTTTAAAATTATCGATTTCTGCATGAGTTTTGCAAAAATACAACAATTTCGAATGCGCCGCAATTCGAGTATTAATAAAATAGTCGTCAAAATAGGCGTTACGAAATTTATTGTTTATTCACTATAATATTTGCTATCACTCACTGCGACATTTCGTAGGATCACACGAAACTCTGTGAAATAAATTGCGGAAAATTTACACGTCATATTTAATCCGGATGTAACGCGGATGCTTATATATTTTGAATGTATTAATAGCACTACGCAGTATTCTCTTGCCATGTGCTCTTGACACTTGATATCATATGCGATGATCAGGACGTTTTGATGAAAATTGATCAAATTTGACATGCCACGTTAATCATTGAACAACATACACAACTTTTGTAAAATTAATTTGTTCGGAATACTTGACTAACGCGCTCTACGTGTCTGCTCGTGTCTTGAGAACGACAGCCCGATCCAATGAGTATTGACGATGAGATACCATCTCTCTGTATGGTATCAAATCACGTTGCATATCGGGTTTCGAAAGATCGCCACACTTCTCCTCTCCGCCGATAATAAAATGCTCTCAACAGCATTAGAGATCAATGTGTTCAGAAACTAGCATTAAATATATACACCAAGTACAGTCGACGTGTAACACCAGATAGATTCCCCTATCGATTAAGTGAGAAGAAAAGAGAAGTAATACTTTTTTATTGTCATAATTTTCAATGAATTTCCAGGGATTCCTTGAGAAAGACACATTCAAAAGTCGCAACATTCGTTCCGTTAAATTTTCGGAAATTTAGGAGAGCGATCGGTGAGAAATCGGCCATTATTTAACCTGATCAATTAATTCTCGACGAGTATATACGATGCGAAAATACAAGGTATCGATCAATGGATATCGCTTAGATTCCGCAATAAAAGCGCGTGTTATAAAGAGAAATTACTGACGAAGATGTCTATTGCATACGACCGGAATATTTTAGTCGCTTCCTCGCTGATAATCATACGCGCTCGTTACGATATTATAGTGCATTTCGCAGGAGGTGACTCCGATCGGCAAAGAGCGGTAAGAAGAAAAGAAAGAGCTGATCTTCCACGGAGAGTAGTGAAAGTTGCTCTTCAGGAAAGTTGATAATTGAGAACCTACTGATTAATCACTATAGACCGAAAAAAATACGGAGCGTTTGGTGTAACGAGGAGGCGTTTCCTCGACGCGCATTTAATTATCCCGAGACGCGTGTTTCAGTAATAGTATTATACCTACATGCATGTGACGCGCGTGCGTACGCTTGGGTGTACACCACACGGGATTACGTACACACATACAAAAACATATATACATGTGTATATTAGAACGACTCGACTATAAGTATCATCGATATTGCAAGAATATATTTACTTAATATCGTTATTCTTAGAATTAATTTCAGTTGCGTTTTCCTTCTCGCGTAATATGTACATAAGTAAATAAATTGATATATAAATAAATAAATATAAATATAAATATATATATATATATATATATATATACATATATAAATAAATAAATATATGTATATATATAAATATATATATATAGACATAGGCGATACAACGATGTCACGAGTACTAGGACACACGTAGCAGTATAAAGGAATATTTAAACGAAATCAGCTCTTAATAAAACGTATTATAGGACAGCAAGATGCGAAATAAACTATTATAAGTAATGTTATACTGGCGAGAGCTGGGTCCCCAATCGGGCCAATATTCGATAAATATCGGCGTAAAGGTTTCAAATGAAGTTTTTCTTCAATTTTCGATCGACACATATATATATATTTTGGTATTTTTCACGATCCATGCCTTTCGGCCGAACCTCCGGTTTTACATTCCATACTTTTGTTTCATCAGGCGTGCCGCAAAATCGTTCTTATTCATGTCTTTTTGAGTTTGTCGATCGCGTATACTTTATCGCGTAATATATTCGCAGTAAAGAAAGAAAGGGAAGAGAAAGTGCAGATTTAATTTCTAATTCGAAGCATCGGTAAATGAAATATTCGTATCATACCACTTATCAATACGTGCAGGAAACTGGAAAAGGTGACGCACGGTCAATCTGTATAAAAATGCCACATAAGAATTTCTATCGGGACGTGAATGAGACACAGGGAAAATGAGAAGAAACATCCTTCGAGCTCAAAAGTTGCATTCGTCAGTGCTGCGTACCGAAAGAAATTTCACGTAGATTAATTAAGAAGTTTAGGAAATTGCGAGGTATTTATGAAAGTTTTTAGAGTTTTACTTTGCCGAAAAGTAGCGAACACATCGTCCCCGGCCATTTTAATTCACAATGATATATAGTTCTCAAACACCAAAATTCGAAGCTTTATTCGAATCGAGCGGAGTTTCGTTTTTTTTCTCCACGCGAGAGAGATCTAGTTTAGTAAGCGATGGGAAATCGTCTTGATTCGAAAGCAATAAAACGTATGTCGAGGGTGGAAGAAATTAATTAGCGTCGAATAGCGACGCGGTACTCCCTCCCTCCTCTTGAATATTCTCGATCACGGGTATGCCAGGTCAATAATAATAAATATTCAATGTTGTCTCGGCTGAATTCCCCCGATCATGCCGATGAGAAACGCAGAACACCTTTTTGATACTTTGGAACACGTAAACGAGTTGTAATCGAGAAATTTTGCGATTCATCTCTCTTAGCTGGCCGATCTTAACGATCGCAAATCAGGGTGAAGCAATACTCGATCTAGAATAATTTTACGTACGTAATGTTCAAGCGAATGTACAAATATCTGAGCCAATTCAAACGCAGGATTTCGGCTATGTCGGCTTACTTTCGTGCGATTAATTCGACGGCAATCATTGCACGCGAATCGACATACAGAATGAAAAATATCGATAGAACAACGATTCTGAAATTCCACATTTTTCTACACACCCAGTAGGAGTATTGCGAGGAAGATATTGGCAAAACTGAGATAAATAACGGGGTGAGGAACCGCGCCGTCGAATTGTCGCGCGATTACGAGGCGCATGAATTCGCGCGATATCTTCATTGTTCGCGCGCGCCATGAATCGCCGAGATCGAGGAGACCGAGATCGCTCAAAGATCGAAAACGAGTCAATAGCCAGTCAATAAAGTAATCGACTATAATAGTGATATTAAGTACAAAGAGGGAGTAGAAGGGAAACGGAATTCGCGATATAAACGAAATTGAAAATCGTTCCCGATCTCGTGTCTCGATCAACATGCGCGCGCGCGTAACATGAGAAAACGAAAGAAGTATTACTCTCGCGCCGCACTTTCGCGAGAGCCGACTTCAAAAGTGTCCAGAAGTGTCGAAACGTAAGTGTTGTAGTTAATCGGTTAATAAGGCCAAGGTTCCTTGGAAATCATGGGCTGATCACTTTTCGTACTTCATGTGTCGTGGATATGTCTATTCTACACTTATCGTCGTTTACTGTGCTATCCACTTTGTCTGTTACTGTACATGCCCATCAATTACTGTGTATGTTTATGCGTGCGTGCATATGTGTGTGTGTGTATGTGTGTGTGTGTGTACCGTGTTTGAGCGATTGATTTAGCAACGGGACGGAACTGAAAGGAACAATCTACACAATCCCATCATTAACCCTTTCGTTACTACGGGCAGCTACGGTCACAAAGTGACGCTATAGTCGTTTGCCGCATAGCGCTCACATTTTGAGATAATAACTCACGTTTTAGACAGCCAGTACTGGCAATATAATATCCAACCGATCAACATTATGTATCAGTGAGCCGAATGTTGAGTTACGGACAAGAGTTGGTTAATCGCCGCGATCGAATAAATGCTTTCATCGTAGATGGTATTTCCGGCATGCTAAGCAAGCGAACGCGTTGCTTTTTGCGGGCGATACCTCCCAAGAGTCGGCTAACTTGGACCGACACGAGCGAATAATAATCCAGTGTGCCGTCGACTCGAAAATCGGACAAAACTTGCGGTATACATCTTACCAGCAAGGCTTATTTGCTCTTTATCAGGTGTTATATTTTATTAACACGTTGACTGCTAGGCTGACTTTCATTGGTTATTGTACAAAAGCATAACTAATCATTCAAATATTACAGATACAATATGCAAATATAACTTTAGATACATACATTTCTTTTATCTCATTGGCTCTTTATTGATTGTACAAATATCTTGATAGATGCAATTAATTATACTTTATATATAATTTTAAAAAAGAAACAGTATCATTGATGATCATCATGGCATTCAATGTGTTAAATTAAATGTTCAATATGTTTATTTGTTTAACTCAAATTGTTTGACCTACGGTAAAAAGAATGGCATTATACTTGTAAGTAAAACTTTACAAGTTATTTGAATGTTGCCGCAGGTTTTGTCGATCAAATATTATATTTAATTGAACATTACGTGATAATTACGGTAAACAGATGATAACAAATAAACACAATATCTCGTACAACAATAATTA
Organism: Dinoponera quadriceps; assembly: GCF_001313825.1. NCBI lineage: Eukaryota > Metazoa > Arthropoda > Insecta > Hymenoptera > Formicidae > Dinoponera > Dinoponera quadriceps. The sequence continues at coordinate 1,095,225 of NW_014554818.1, read as the reverse complement.
TAAATTATTTTATTTTTAAGCTCACACACAGATAGATAGATAATATTAATGTTAACAAACAGAAATATTATGCAACTACGTAATCGTTTCTGAAATACGGCCATTCGTGTCGTACAATACATTTCGCGGAGGTAACGAAAGGGTTAATAAAATTGCTGCGCCCTCGAGGTAACGCACTCCTTATCGGTAATGAACGCGCCGAAATTGCCGCATGATAAAATAAAAATGCGACGTGAATCGATAAATGGAATCGCGTGACGTGCGCCACCTCTTGTCTCCTCCCCGAGGGAATTACTTGTAGCCGCGAATTCACATGATCTTCACGTTAGAACCCGGTTCCACAATGCATATTGAAGTGGACTTGAAGAGAATTAAGCGCGGAGTGTTCGTTCGCTATTCCGACGATAGAGAATGTTTACAAGTATATGGGTCGCGCGAAACGAAAGATTTTGCCACCTATTCTCACTATACGCGACAGTTTTATCGAGACCTACGATGAATTTAACGAGTTCAATTCTAAACGCGTTGAATATCACGCAAGCTATTGGCGGTTACAATACGCTGTGTGTCAGATTAATTTACGTGATTAATCGCATATAACAAATTAATCGTGCGATCGATAGAGATAATAGAGCGAGGTACATGAAGAAAACAATTTCAGTTCCTGCAAATGAATAGGGACCAAATGAAAACTCGGTGACAAGAAATGATATCTGTGTCAGTGCGACTGAGCACATTTGTGTGTGAACATATTAAAACCTGTTTGAGAGCAATCGACTGAGTAGAAATCTGCAGGAATTTTTCTGTTCCTACAATCGAGTTTTCGTTTAGTCCTCAACCAACAGAAAATTCAATTATATATATATATATATATATACGTAATGAAATTGTTTTTCCATGTAAAAAGCACATGTATCCCACGAGTTATGTTTATTTGCCATTTCATCTCTTTAATCATGCAATGTTTGATTAAAAACAGTCGTTCGATCGATATAACTTGCGGTGGTGTTCAACGCGTGCATAAATAAAAAAAAAAAGAGATATTTGTGGAACCGGGTGAGCAATTCTTCTTGTCTGTTGCAATATAACTTTTCCGACATGAACCCCTTCTTCCCCCTTTCATCTTCTCTTTTCTCATCTTAGAGGAAGCACAGACTCCATGTTAATCCAATTAAACGTGATCTTAATTCACTGTTAGTGATAAGGAACGAGAAAGAAATACAACGATTAGACAGAAGCAACAAATTCCACAGAGTGAGATAGTTCTCTACAGTGAAGGAAGCAAAAGAGTGAGAACGAAAGGAATGTAGTGAGAGAGTGAATGCGAATGAGAGTGCGAAAGAGAGAAAAAAAGTGTGCGTGTGAGAGAGAAAGGAAAAAGAAAGACAGAATGATAGAAGAAAAGAAACAGAGAAAAAGTGCCTATACGCCAGTAAATTATTATTATAGCGTATTCAATACGTTTCATGCAAGTACGGGCAGTGTCAATTACAGATTTGAAGGAACTGAAGACGACGTTGAAATAAAAGCAATAACACACATAAAACATCTTGGCTACGGTAACGAATCTGAATTACGGTTATTATTATTCTTGTTGTTAATGGCGAAATTAATAATTACGAGCTACTGGTCGAACGGAATGAAAGAAGTTTATGCATTTTCGAGGACGATCTACATGCATGTTATGAGTCAGTTTAGCGTGAAGATAATTTAACGTGATCCTTTTTTCTCATTTTTCAATTTGAAATGAGACGATCTCATACAATACATGCAGTTGATTACTAGAACCGTTTAATGCACGATAACGACGAAATACGAAAAGATATTGTCGTCACACCGAGAACTTGTTCCAACGGTTGTACCTAATTTGTAGAAAGTTTCCTTAACATTCCTTCCGTCTTTGTTTACGCCCTGTGTTTACTGCGGCTGATCGGGAAGAATGTTTATTATAAAACTTCGCTAATAAACGTAGAAATAGGGATCACGCGAATCGCGTACGACTCGGCAGGATTGTCCTCGTTGATTTGGCGATATAAAACAGCCGCGACAGAATGGATGTGATATAAGGTGAACCTTATCTTAAAATCTATAAAATGCATATAGATATTGATACGTATTGTGATAGTTCTCCACTTCCCGTGAAACCCACCACCGGAGAAGAAAGAAAATCCGTCAATCCCCCTCATCCCGAGTACGACTGATATTTACAGGATATTGTTCCAATTGGATGCTCCCAAGGAAGCCGGGGTATTCAAAAGCAATAACTTCGTAGACGGTCGCGCGTCCTCGACAAGGCGCGTGTCCGATATAATATACTTATTAATTAAAGCAAATATGTGTGAGAGAGTCAGAGAGAGAAAGAAGAAAGAGAAAGAGAGAGAGAGAGAGAGAGAACGAGTGAATGGGGCCAGATTAGATCAACGAATCTTTAACGCGCAATAGTTTAAGCCTACAATGGCGTAGCCAACAGCGATTACTCACATACACACGCTTAAACGGTCGGATTAGCGGAACGTGCAAACTGAAAACTGAGAAAAAAAGAAACAACGTAATAATAATAATAACGAAATAATAAATCGCGAAATAATAAGAAGCGAGTAGATGCCTCGGAAGTGATAAAGAGAATTTAGCAAGCATGATCAATAGAGAACTCGAGATTAATAAGATTAATCAAATAGCGTCGTGCAAAATGTGTTAATTTTAGCGTGACTGTTGATTCGGAGGGGGAGGGAGAGAAAGGATATGAGACGTGTATGCATGGTGATTCAAGAATCAGGAATAGGAAGCAGAAATTAAAAGAAAAGGAAAGAATAAATAAGAGAATAAGAGGCGTATGTTCTATGGTGTGCGCGCGTGCGTGCGTGCGTGCGCTTACGTATGTACGCGCAGGTATATTCATATTTTGTAGCTTTTACTTAGGAGCGCGGTACACGTAAAGCATATAAAGTTAACTATATTTATAGAAATATGTTGACGTGGTTATTATCAACGAAATTATATTGACTTGATAAATAAAACGGCGTGATCGAGTTAATCACGATTGAAACGCGCGCGCCCACACGCACGTGCGAGAGAAGAGAGAGAGAGAGAGAGAGAGAGTTTGGGTCAGTTTCAATCGCAAATAATGCAGAAAGTTGCAAATTGAGAATATACGACCATTACGGTTATTATCCACGGCAATGATAATAACGAGCGAAATTATTATTATTATTATTATTACCGTCATAAAGTTACACGCACACATACACATGAACACTACTCCCACTATTATGATTACTTATTACTTAGCAACGAAAAGTAACTACCAATAAAATATACCTTGCATGATTACGTAGGGCTATACTGCCGCTGAAGCAATACAAAGAGCAATATAGAGTTAAAACAAGCGTAATTAACGGCGTAAAGATACTAAAAGGTAAATTATACTTATACCGATAACGAAAAAAAAAACTTCGTAGATACACACCATCTACATGCATGCGAACACACATACACACGTATGTATTCTCACATACAAAAAAACGGCATACATAAAACACACACAAATATACATACCGACATCATGTATGGTCCTTAACTTATTCTGACCGTAGTGCTAATTATATTTAGCATTTACGTAGGTAACACACATACACATACACACACACACTAATTGCCTAGATCGACCAGCCTGACTGGCATTAATTATTATTGTCGATCGAGACTTCTCTCTCGACGGCGAATAACGTCGGCGCGTTTAGCACGTAGAGAGCGATGATAATAAACATTCCAGACGATTGTATTTCGCCTCTGAGGTAGTGATATAGAGTTATCGTAGAGCGCTAATGTATTTCACTCGGCGTCCGTGACAGCTGGGCTCACGATCTACACGATCTCGCCGCATTATCAAGGATTACTGAGGGTTCTTTTGGTCGATATTGAAGAAGAAATCATAACGAAAAGGTCAACAAAATTTTCAGCAGACAAATTTCTCGATGAATTCGCTATTTTGCGCATAAATTTTGCGTTAAAAAAACTTTTCCTGTAAAAACAAGCTGTATTCATTGCTCTTTAAAATTTCGCAAAAAATTGCAATGATTAATTGATTTAATTAGGCATAATGGTGTTGACCTTTGTGAGCAAAAGTACGAAAATAAATTTAATCAAGAATTATTGTCATGATGGAAGATTCAGCGGAGCGTTTTGAGGCCCTGCTGAGAATACGAAAAAATCGTAATCTTGATTGTCGTTCGTGTAGTACTCGAAGGATTAAATGTTCGACCTCGATTTCTTAAATCCGTAATTTGATTACGGCGAATGAGCGACGGCAAATCGATAGTGGAAGTTATTCTCGCGTTCTGATACCTGGAAGGTTTAAAATTACTCGAGAAAACGCATCTATATATGCGAGAAACGTTGCGTCGAATCGTCAATCCCGCGAATCTTTGATCTCCCTCTCTCTCGGCTTACCCCCCCCCCCCCCGAACGATCATTGAGAGTATAAATCAAAGTAGGTATTGTTAGAACGACGACAAATTCGTGATACCAATAACCATATGAGTGTCGTTGAAATGAAAACGAAGGGTTGCGCCTGTAATTCAATCTCGCTGTTTTTATGTCAAAAAAGCGGAGATATCAAAGAGCGATACGATTCCTGTCGAGGGGATATTTTCGCTCAATCTTCTTCAACAACGTTCTCACGGTCAGTGTTAAATGCGTCCGTCCGGTTTTGGTTTTATCCAACACAAAGATCATCGGTAAAGATCGTCCAAACGCACAGTAGCGTTTAACGCTAATCGTGTTATACGTTATTATTATTTAAGAATCGATTGTGTGATTCGCGTTATTACTTAATTGAGTTACTCGAGAGAGAGAGAGAGAGAGAGATATGCTGATCTTCGTCGATTGACCGAGCTGTTCACGGGCGCCAGATGGAACACGTAGTTTTAGCATGGTGTGAAAATGATAGTGACGCTAGATGAATTAGCTTTAAGCTTCTTTCTCGCTAAGAGAGAACCTATTATTATAACGGATATTTACATACATTTGTATTATTTGTAAACTAGTGCTAATACAAAACTCCAATTGTGCATCGACACGCGAAACAACATACCTCCTCCCTTCATCCTACCCCTTCTTTATAACCCCTTTACCGTTTCGCTCTAACGAGCGCCCTTTTTTGTAAAACTAGTTTCGATTCCTTCGTTCCGAGATCTGTAATCTTGCTCTATAACGTTTCGTCTATATATCTCTCTGTATATCGGGCCTTTTCTCCAATCGAATATGGAAAAAGATTTAAATGAAGAAAAAAAGAGGAAGAGAGGACGAGAAACAAGACCTTACCTATCCCGACATGCTTCTTATAGTGTTGGATGGTAACGTTACAAGACAAAAAGGAAAAAAACGTTAATTGAGCATTGTTATCTATGTAATACAACATAGGATGTTTTGTATTATATTTTCATAATAAATAGAAACGTAGAAAAAAGACGTATTAACCACACTCGTGTTATTTTATCACTCGTTTCGACCTTTCGTTCCTGTGAATCTCCCGACATCATTTGTACAAAAAAGACGTTGAATTACTGAGTGCGAGAAAGAATTCCAGGAGTTTATTTCATCATTAATGATCCGAAAAGTTTGAAAATCTTAACGCGAAGAAATTCGACTAATTTATTATGGACACATTAATTATATAGTCTAGCAAAAATTTGTCGAAAAATCCATTTTTTGTTAAAACTTAAAATACAATTCAGTACTGAGGAAAATTAAGTTATACCCATTCAAGTTTAATTGGTACTAGTATGCAAAAGTTTTTTAATTTTCTTTTATTCACATATAAGTAGTATATAAGTAGTAAGAATTAATCTTCAAAATATTTTCTCTCATTATCTATAACTTTTTGTCATTTTTCCGGCAAGTTTTGTATTTCGTTGTGGAAAAAAAAGACATCGATTTGGAGGCAATGAAATCATCGAGAGAAATGTGCACTATCTTGCCGAAACCAAGATCTTCCAGCGGAACGTTCTCGAGATATTCTGATAAATGGTTCTGAAAAAAAACCGTGTTGATACACTTTAAAAAATGTGGTCCAATAATTGGACCATTAAATATTCCAGCCCAAACATGGAAGTCCGACGATGTCGATTGAGCACTTGTCGGGATCAATGAGGATTTACTGGTGAATAATAATGATGATTGTGTCTATTGAGACATGCAGTGCTTAGGAATGTTGCTTCGAAACATCTGAAATGCTAAATGACTGAATCAATCATGGCGAAAAATTGATGAAAATTTAGTCAATACGATGTCAAATTGATATAATTTTGACTATTCTGTTCTCCTTGGGACAGATTCACTATTAATTGCGCCCATTAAGCGCTACATTCTACCGAACGCTTGATCATATTATTGACTTTGTTCACGTGGCGAATCGTTCCGCAACATTTGAGCGAAAGCCTAAGGAAACTTTGGCGAGATGGAATTGGAGCAACGTAGAGAATTTAGGTGGCACATATATCGGGTTTGATGTTCAGGCACGTATTATTGGCTCGAGAGGCCGCGTGGAAATCTATAGAACCGGTCACGTATCGGCTCTTTCGTTAGAAAGCTTTTATAGCAATTGAGAATAAGTACGCGAACGTGTTCATTCGGTTTTCTTTAAACAAATTCCACTTAAACGCAGAGACGTTAATCACTCGGAAATGCGCCGCATTTGTGTTGAAGAAATAGCTGGACGGCCAAAGACTACATGGCGGTAAGGACACACGCCCGATGGCATCACAAAAGATGTATTCTATTACGTATAAATCTTACGCTCAATCTGAAAATATATGAGACAGAGATGATAGACAGTTTTCTCGAGCAACAGATAAGGGCTTCTCTTGACCTTATTCCTTCCTTATTCCCAAGAATGCGCAAGTCGCACACTCTCGTCGCAGGCGCCACGGAGTTTATCATGGCTGATAAAAATGGTAAATAAGTAGGCATAAATAAATCGCATTGTTTGCGAAATGAAGCGGCGCTGCTCGGTAAGCGCGATAAAGATCATATTGACTACCGGATATAGCGAGACATTGCATTACAAATAAAACCATTGCGATTCGGTAGTTTGGTGACTAAAAATACACCGCGGCATCGCAATTCTTTCGCGAGATATGATGCAACATTCTCGCCGCACATTTAGCGCGAAACGTTCATATCGAATGTAGATCCGGCGGGGGGGGATTCAGCTTGGTTGATTAAAAGGAACAGGATTTTTCTTCACGAGAACTGAATTAGGTTCATGAAAAGTAAAAATTCTGTTTCTTTCAAATGCATTTGGTTTGTTGGGCAACCAAACTGTTTTTTTCGACATATATTTTTATGACCGGATACACACAAGTTGTCACGTAAATTAGCGAACATTTCTCCGCCCTGTATTCGACACAACGATTGAATATATCGGAGCGAAATTAATCATTCGGATAAACTCGTGACATGAGGATAACGTTTAAAGTACCTATCGGGCGAAACGCTCGTTCGTTAAGTCGAGCGCAGTCTTTCGTATTTTATGCTTCTTCGAATGAGTGGCAACGATTGGCAGCAGTCGGATTACTCTGGGAAATATTTACACTAGACGAGAAAGTGTACAAAGTAGGGCAGTGCGCGTCGACAATCGTCGTTTATAAATCACTGCGGCATTGAACCAATTCCGAGTGCTATTTTCATCGGATTTTGGACGTTTTTCACGAACAATAGAAACGGGATCGCCTGCATAGATATAAATAATACGGTGCAGTCAGGCGGCCAGTCTCCAATGGGAATTTCTAGGGAAGGCGTCAAATCGATCAGCGAGGAGGATCTGGTACGTAATGGAACGTAGAAAAATTCGGAGGCTCCAAAAATGCACTTGTAGAAAATATCGGTTGAGCGATATAGCATTCTCCTTGTATGGGTGAGAAGAATGGCGTGAATATTTGCTCTCTCCCTTGGTAAGGAGCGATCTCCTGATTCGAAACTCTGTCAATTATTATCACAAGCTGAAAGTTAGTTGTGATCACAAAGCTGAATCTGAGGCCCTAAATCTGAGATGTGAACACAAGTGCGTACATAGATTACCTCTTTATATTTCGCGGAATATTTACCGTTTGCATTATTTCAATTACTGAGCAAAACTGTCGTTTGCCCTTCCAAACATCGAAATGAATTTGTGTACGCCATCCTCGAGCAAGAATTTCGCTCGACTTAACGCCGTAATTTATTCGTTTATATGAAAATTTGAAAAAAAAACGTTAATTAAGGCGAATAATTAAAATTTCTCGGAAACTAAATATTTCTGCAACTTTGCAACTATATTCAGCTAGTACTACGTAAAATTTTATTAAAATTAGAGGTAGGTAATTTATTAAAGTCTTACCGCCACTGACTATGACAATACGTGCATAAATGTTATAATTTAGACTGTAACATATTCTCTTAAAAATGCCTACTATAATAATAGATTGTAACATCCTATTGTAACATCCTTTTGTAATGTCTTGAAAACGTCTTCTGGTAACATCTCAAAGGCGTCTTACTTAAGACGTCTTTGGAAAACGTCTTTCTTGCATATCTTTTTCAATGAGCAATGAATTATACGGAAAAGAACTCAATTCTTGGAATTATATAATGGGGGCCAGACAGATGAAAACTTTGTGAAATAACACCTCTGTTCCCACTGAACACATTCGTGTGGACATTCAGCTGCATTAAAAATTCGGTCAAGACAACCGATTGATTAAATAGGAACCACACAGAAATCTGCCCTACAATCGATACATTTTTCGTTCCCAGCCAATGAAGAATTACATCAACGAAATTGTCTTTCCTATGCGTAACGTTTCCCAATCCTGGCTTTCGCTTTCCCGGTTTGTAAGTATTCTGAAGTGAATGCGAATTTATCTTTTCTTCTTGCAGCTGAGATGCGGCACCGCGAGCAGAAGAGGTATGTTTCACTCGATATTTCACCATGACATAGATGCCGAGGAAATTAACTCCTTGATTAATTACGGTGACTTATCACGCGGTCGATGCACCCGACTGGAAAAGGGAAGGGAAAAACACGCTCGTTGAGCACGTACCTTGAGCGCGAGATTTTGCAACTGTGTGCAGACGAAAAATCCTCCCAATGAAATCGCGTCCCCGGAACCTCGCCTCTAGTTGCAATTGTTCGTGTCTCAAGATCAAGAGAAATCTGTTCGATATATTCGTCGTCCTCGTATGAGGGAGCACGCAGCTCCGATTTGTCGCAGCGATCGCTGACGAGATTTCCTTGGAGATACACCGATGACATGTGAGTCAAATTTTGCTGACGGGCGGCAAGTGACGTGATTCGGTAAACCGGTGTTTTCGATCTGTGTTTTATCTATTAAGCGTGTCGTAATACGACCTTGCTGAGAACACGAGGAGATTCGGCTGTTAGTGCAGACAGTCGGTGAAACGAATCATTGGAGCGATAACGTACGAAATATATCGTGCTCCTCGGTACGGTATTTTCCTGTATGTTTCTTCGAGCAATTTCTCTTGGTGTTGCAATGATTTCCCTTCTCCTTTTTGGCATCTTTCTCGGAAGGGAGAAGGAGAAAGAAAGAAAGAAATTAAGTGACTTGACCGCGTGACGTTCCATTGATACTTTCGTCAATCGAGTTTGAACATTTTATTTTTGAATAACTCGCTCGAATAAATAAAGGATTCGCTAATTCGCACAATCCCGTATTTTTCTAAAATGTGTGATATTTATGGCATAACCCGAAAACCAATTTCATATATCTGTATATTGGAATAAAAACCGCAGAAGTATAGCGGAAGAGTCAGCAGAAGGCTTGAAAATCGAGACCGCCCATCCAGTGTGTGAACTTTATCATGTGAATATTGTTTGTTTGTGGATAAATGCCGCTTAAATAAATTCATTAGATACGAATGCGCTAATTATATTATAGCGTCAACTCATCCATTAATTATGTTTATTTAATCTCGAGCGAGTAAACTCGTCGAATACGACGAGAATTCATATGTTGCTTTGGTGACTTCGTTAGAAAAGACGGCAGTGAATGTTGACGATTGATAACGACTGGTACGACGTCGACGACTACGACGATAACTGCAGCCGAGTATAAACGACAAACGTAATTTTAATTCGTTCCCTGCTGTGATGCATAATATAGTTTTCGTTCTCAACATAATCCTCTAAAACTGACTTTTTTTCCTTCTAGAAGAATGACGCGACAGAAAAAGTTCCTCAAAATTTTCGCGCTACTTTGATACTCTTAAAGATAGTTTACGCGCAGTTAGATGACTAATAAGCTTGTTTTGACTGTTCTCTCGTATCTGAAATTCTACTCTAATTTTAATTCTAATGCTTCTATCAAACAACTTGACGCTAAAACAGTGAAAAGGGATGTTTAAGATTTATCGTCAAGGTAGGAGTGAATTATATTGAAACCATTTTGTGCTGTCTTAGCTCCTATTCTGTTGTATAATTAAATGCTTTACATAAGGTTAAACACTTTGACTCGAGATATGTTTTTATTCATTTCCACGCTGCTTGTTTCAACTTTCGATCTACCGAATACATCTCTGCGATTTTATATTTAGACTTGAAAAAAGTATGGATGTATGTAATCTCAAAATTGTACGGCCTGATAAAGGATAATTCCGCGCCGATGTGATTCTTTCAAATGAAAGCATTCGTTTAATTTTTACACGCATTACTTCACTCTCTTGACAATAATGATTTTTATGAATCTTATATATAACGATAATTTTCGTAATTTTGCGCGTATTATCACTTATCTACCGCTTCAAAAAGTATAACTCTATAAAAAGGAAAAAAATGCGATTTAAGGAAACTTTGAGTTCTCGAAATTTTGATGCTACCGTGACGCCTTAAGGATAAAATCTTCACGCTACAGATTTCATTTCAATGCTACAAAATGTTTTGACGCCGAAATAGCACAAACGGGAATTCAAGACATTTTCTCTTAAAATAAATCGGTGTAAATAATGTTTCTAATTGAATCAGTAGAATATATTTCACCGATATCAGTGAATATTTGCAATAAAAATACACTCCTATTTAGGTTCTTCTACATATTGAAAAATGGTTAATGGACAACCGAACGCGTTTTGGTTGAAGGAAATACAATTTCTAGTACGACCAGAAATTCAACCAAAATGCGTTCGGTTGTCAAGTAGATACCAACTCGTAGATCCTTCTATCTCATACTTTATTGATTTTGGCTAGTTAAGATTTCACCGCACAATCTCGGATATTCCTATCATTAATTACATTCTTTCAACGAGATACTTTTTACCGATTGCACTGCCGATTTCACGCAATGATAATACACTGCACACCATTTTGCGGAATTGGTCAAAGTTATAAATTACAATTATTGGAATTGTACACTTATCTTGCTAGTTTAGCTTCTACTGCGTTGTCAACGGTTCAGAATAGAGTTCGGGACGTTGTTACACCTGCGAAGAAAGTGACGCTTAAGAAAGCTCGATACAATTGAGTTGTTGTTAACTATTCCTTCCAACAATTTTCTTTCGAAGAGAGCCCATCACGTCACTCGGTGTATATTGGGCGATGCGACTTTAGAGTTGAAATTTTTTACGCGAGCACAAAGCGCGACACGAATCGATTGACACGAAGCGCGCAGAGGGAAAGACTCTCAGCGCGAGTACACATTAAACTCGTTCGTTATCATTGACACCAATATAACGGATTGCGATAGCGTCGGCAATGCATCTGTTTTCGGGCCATTTGTTTCGTCGCGATATTGGTTCGAGGGGAATAACATGCCGCATAACGAAACTTTGAATTCGTTATGTATCCGTTACGCGAGCATCCACGCGAGATAGCGCACGTGTGTATCGCGGGAAAGAGCATTGCGCGTTCGTTTATCGCCGCGTGCGGTTCGCGCGCGTTCAATTGATTATCGAGCCGCGAACACAGTGAAATTCGACCAACTGGATGGTCCCTAATGCGTTTTCTCGTCCTCGCGAAGCTGTCTTTCTTCCCGGCTATAGATAATCATATATTAACGGTAAGTTTACGATAAATAAAAGTGCACATCTGTGAGAGTTACACTCATTTGAGAGAAAGTTCTTCGTCGCGTTGATTTCACGATATTCAAAGAGCGTTGCGTTCCGAAAGTTTTCACAGAAACTAATGTGGCAACACATGACAATTGTTGCGGTCTTCTTTGCTTCCCTGATCGGTCAATTAACCCCACCTTCGCAGTACATTAATCCGCAATTTCGCATCTGCCGACGACGTAACGGTGATTGGCTCATGAGATCTCCTTATATCTCGCATGAAACCCAATTAGCGACGTGCGACCGAACTCCAATAAAGAGTTGATGGTGTCGCAGATATTGTCCCTGAACGCATATTGTCCCCGAAAAAATATTTAATCGCAATTAGTAGCGTCGTCGACTTAGTTATCTCAGCTCCTCTTAGTCCGAGGAAGCCCGCTTATCATACCGTGGGCAGACGTCGTCGCGAATAATCGTTCCGAGGTACCTCTTGCAGTTCTTCTCGGACGCAATGTCCACAGGTAGTTTGCAACACCATTTCGTATCGGCGCGATTGTTATCAATTAGGACGCCGCGAATCAATCACAAACACTCGGTCGTAGCGAATTCATTATGACGCGGTGACATATTATAATTAAAAGTTGGTTGGTAGACAGCTGTTCATGTTGCTACTTGACGGCAAAATATGTCTTTCAAGAGAGATTGCGAATTCTTACGGACAGTAGATTCTACGTGATGCAAAAATTTATCGTATCATACATATCGATCAAAACATAACATATCGCGTCGGATTTTTATCGTCATTAATATTCACGTTTCTTTTCATAAACGATATCCCGAACGGACGGTTTAATTCTCTCCCCCGAAAACGTGCCGCAAATGTTTACCGACGTAACGCGATCGAATCAAACGGTATCGTTTACTCGATCAATTTCTGGAAACTTGAGCAAATCCCCCATCGATACTCACTCTGACTTATATCGGGCAAATGAACGAGATTTGTTTATATCAATCTTAACCACTCTCAACTTGTTTGATTAAAGTCCTCAAGTCGAAACTTTTGCTTTAAATGTTGAATGTTTCTAGAAGAGGAGCCAAGATAGCAAAACAGATTGACTTAAATTTCAAAATAGTTATCACTTTATAGCTAAATCTGTAGAATAAAGGTGCAACATTCGTCAAAGTAAATTTCGACAGGTCGCTCGGTTTATCTTTTGCGTGTGGAACTTTTTCGTTAATTATGTACGTACGAGTCGTCAATTAAGACGCGTCGATGAATTTCGCGTCTGACTCGACACGCTTATATCACACACGACGCGCAAATACAGGTATTTTTCGTTCGATAGAGCAGGCCAGCTGGCTCGATGATAAACGAAAGACGACGATCAATTAACTCGCGTGACCGAAAATACATGGCGGCGCGCGCAATCTTACACACCGATCTTCATCCGATTCTTACTCGTTCGCAGACTACTTGAGCGACGACATGTCGACAAATGGCCCGGAATTGACGGTTAGGCGCCCAGTCTACCAGCAGGACGAGCTTAACCACTTGTACAAATACGTGAAGCCCAAGAGGATCCGTAAGTATTTTTGTGCTCGACGGATTTGTGCGCTTTACCTTTCACCGGGCCTTTTACCTGCGCGTTCACCGCGCGGGAAACCGCTCTACCCCGCTACAACGAAACGTCGACCACTACGTTACAAGCAGAACCGGTCGAAACTGGTAAATTGATCGGGAGAGATCGGAATAGAATTCTTAGATGAAGGTCGTCCTCTTTTCAGAACGCGAATTGAAGATGTCAACCTGCGCTGTAATTTTTTCAATAATAAATTGGCCCGAAAATTGTATTGTTTCATACGCTGCATGTTAAACAATACATGCTTCCTTTATATGCTCAATATAATCTCTGCAGTTAGTAAGGAGGTGTCAAGGAGATGCAGGAGAATCAGGCCGATCTCGCTTTTGAAGAAGTCCATACCTCTAATCGACTGGATCTCTTTGTACGACTGGAGGAGCAATATCTTGGGAGATGTTGTTGCCGGCATTACCGTGGCTGTGATGCATATTCCTCAAGGTATATCGTTCTGATTCAATTTCCTTTATTACCTAACCCCTTCGGGTTATATAATGTGAGATTCAAAATAAGAAGTTTGGCGTTCTTTTTCTCTCAGCTGTAGCTACCGGTCATTTATGTTGTTAAGATTTTTAATTTAGTATTTCCGTTCTATCACCAATCAACAAATCGTTTAACAATTTTTGATTGACTGAGTTTCGCCTACACCCAGCATTTTTTCGCTGTTTTTGCGCCGTACGCGGGAAAGAAATTAGTTGAAACAATAAGAAATATCGTTGATTTAATGAAACGTCACGGAATATCTTCTAAGTTAGGAGTTATATTACAATCACGGGAATTGGAAGTATGATTGAAATAATATGAAGCAATATTGTTTCACGAAGGAAACGTTATGGATAATTGGATGCCGCAACAATATATTAATATTATTTTTCGCCTATTCATAGATAAAGATTGCAAGAAATCATAATGCTAAAGGAGAGACCGCCCGTGTGGTTTTTCCTTGTTAATACAGTAAGCTGTTTACACACGCGAGACGAAAAATTCCTCTCTGGAACTGACTTAAAAGACCCGGAGTGCCGCACGAATTCATTCACTATAAATCTTTCCGATCTTTGCCGAAATGCTGCGTACCCAGGCGCGAGCAAAGTTTACCGCGAGCGAGACAGTCGCATCGAGCGCCAGAGTTCGTCTCATTTACTTATGCGTAAAATTCAATGAATGATTTCGAAAACAGTTGTTTTCAGGCCAAAAAAGTACAACTGACAACATATTTTCTTAAATTGACCGTAGTATTAATTCAATAATATACTAACTAAGATATCGACTTTATAATATGTAATTGAAATAAGCAATTATTAGGCGTACAAATAAGTTCAGTGTCTTTTTTACATGAATTTGACATTTATGTACAAAAAAAAAGAAGAAACGAATTAAGCTGGTTTTGTTCTGTACGAGTTACTATCTATATTTATGCAAACTATTGTTATGCCAGTTTAACTATAAAATCTCCATCGCGAGTTAAATCCTTTTTATAGAGAAGCGACGTTTAGGCTAACGAACAATGGATGGACATTTTTCTCGCAGGTATGGCGTATGCGATTTTGGGCAATGTACCGCCGATTGTCGGTATGTACATGGCTTTCTTCCCGGTGTTGGTGTATTTCTTGTTCGGCACGTCCAGACATAACTCAATGGGTAAGTCTCCACCGTTCGTTCGAATTGAGTCAAATCATCAACAATTTACGACCAGCAGATATTTATTTTCTCCAAATATTTATGAAAATAGAGCCATCTATTAGAGTTAGAGAACAGAGGGAATTATATTAAAAATTGTCGTTTAAATTTGCCCGAAACTTTATTCGCCTTTGTTAATTCGATTCGAGCAAGTAATTGCAACAGAATCGTTGCTTCTCTGTTAATTAAGGCACGTTCGCGCTCGTGTGTATGATGACCGGAAAAGTAGTTACCACATACAGTTCTGCAGCGGTTCCGATAAATAACACGATAGTTGGGAATGGTACTTTAATTTCCAACATAAGCCATCAATATTCACCGATAGATGTTGCGACCGCAGTCACATTCACGGTTGCCGCCATACAGGTAACTACAGGATCTAAAATAAAAGAAAACTCCGCTGAATGTATTTTCTTAGAGATGGTTTTAATAAGAAAAGTTTCCATTGAAATTCTTCTGAATTTCCGTTTCTTACAATATTTCACTTTATAGTTTTTACATTTAGAATTTTAACCTTCATTTCAATAGAAATAATTTTTAATCGTCTTAAAGTAGAGAAAAAAAGATCCAAATCCTGCGTGTCAATATTTGAACAAAATATATTTATTTATTTAATTATTTATTTCCTCTACAAGAGTTGCTCGAAATGTCTTGTTCCAAACAAAGTCTTGTTCCTTGTTGAAAATTAGAATTGGAGTTGTTTGTAAAACGTTTCTAGAAATATTCCTGCATGTATCTACGATATGTTCCTGCATATTTTGTGCGACCGCTGACAAACAATGTCTTTGAAAAGTCCGCAGAGAAGAAAAAGTCGGTGACGTTAAACCTGGCCATGAGATTCCGAACCAACGAAAAATATGTTTTAGATGTGTACTTGTTGGTGTCCCGTCGTGTTGAATTTTTACGCCTGTCGTTCGAACTGACATCCTCAAGCATCGGCATCGGCAATTTGTTTGTAATAAACTCGAGATATTTCTGTCCAATTAATGTGCTATCAATAAGTCGTTCGTTAAAAACATTTGCAGCAATGTTGATTGGTCCAAGAGGAAGACACTTTCAGCGTAATCGTCCCAGTAGGTCCGTATTATAGCAATACGGGGTGCCGCGTTAATAAATCTCGAGTTTGGGTGGAGATACACCTCAATGTATGGGGCCGGTAGGTTATTCGTCTCGCTGCCGTTCGATATTTTCCAGACGATTCCTGTTGGGAACAAAACTTCCTGGGCGGCAGTGTACCCTCGCAATTCCAGTTTTCGCGATTGTAGGCGGTCGATCGATTTGTCGACTATTTCTTTTATTCGCATTTCCTTCTCTCAACATCTTGCGACTGAAAATCTCTGGTCCAGTTAGGAATGTACGTGCTGCGTTTGGGCGTGATCTCGTCTCTCCTCGCAGACAGCCTCGTAAGCGGATTCACGACTGCAGCGGCGATACATGTATTTACATCGCAAATAAAGGACCTCCTTGGGCTGAACAAACTGCTGCGGCGCGGAGGTGCATTCAAGCTCATTCTCGTAAGTGTGAAACCAAGTTTTGTTTGGCGCCGCAAACAATAGTTATGTATCTCTCCTTACTTGGGGCACCTTCTCTCTGACTACTGAGTCTTTTTTCTCTTTTATTTTGTCATCAAACAAAAAACATTTGCAGCTGCCAAATATTTGGATAGTAAACACTTTCTGTAAACATTCCGGGATAAGCAAGCTATAATTTATAAACGCCACGAGATTGTTACGTAACGCGTATTCTTTTGATGTTGTGCAAAGGAAGCTTTCGAAAAAACGTTACTGAAAAAGTTAAATACACAATTCTAATATAAATTAGATATACGACTCTTACTTTTCATAATTTTCTTCATATGTATTATTTCTTCGTTTCTTATCAGATTTATTTATGTCGCTTTATTGTTTCTTTCAGACTTATGTAGACGTTTTTAACAATTTGGACAGTGCCAATATAACCGCCGTAATATTGTCCGGTATCACTATCTTAGTACTTATTTTCAACAATGAGATTCTCAAGGTCGGTTGATAATGAACTTAACATACGCTTGATACAGAACGCGTATATATATAAGCGTGCATATATATGATTTACGAAAACAATTGTTTACTATTTCTGAGAAGAAACAATATTGGTTTCAGCCGAAGATAGCAAAGCTGTGTTCCTTTCCGGTACCGATAGAAATGCTTGCGGTAATAATCGGTACTTTAGTATCGATGCAAATGAATCTTGCGGATACGTACAACGTGCTAACGGTCGGCGACATACCAGTGGGGTAAATGTATTTTGTACAAAGTAATATATATATATATATATATGATTTAATAAAAATTTCAATAAGATAATTTAAAGAATCGGAAATGAGTCGATATTTTCATTCGGTCTTTGATTACAAGTAACGCGTTATTTCCCAATTTTAGCCACAACTTAATTTACAAGTTACATGATCTCTCCCTTCATTTAGCTATTAAATTATTGATACTCATGGAAGGATTTCTTTGCAAAGCTGTAGCGAGCTGTGGAAATAAAACACCGAACTAAACTTGAAATTGCATTGTAATGTCAAAGTTTTCAGATTGCCAGTTCCGTCGTTGCCGCCGTTATCTCTTATACCCGACATTCTGGTAGACGGTTTCGTAATTACCATGGTCGCTTATACAATATCGATGTCGATGGCATTGATTTTCGCGCAGAAGATGGGCTACGAGGTCGATTCAAATCAGGAATTGCTGGCGCAGGTAAATTTGAATTTTCCATGATATTTTTTTGGCCACGTAAGAAGACGTTGAAAAATCTTCGATCGTGTAATCTCGGAGAAGATATTTTTTTCTTTTTCAAATCAGCAAGATTGTAGCTACATTTGCGGCAATGTTTTCTTGCAACTTTGCTGTGAGACATTGAAGCAAAATATCCGTTTGCAGGAATATTGTGATGCAACATTGCAATATAACATATAATACATACAAGGTGAACACATTAGAAATATCTCTATTATTCTAGGTAATACGAGAAAATATCTAAGTTATTTTCGGGAAAGGACAAGTGAAATTTTCGTGATGGAAAACGACACCCTTCCGATTGACTGAATTCCTTGTCAACTTCTGCTTTTAATTGGTCCAGTTGCGAACAGCATTTGTACGAATTGATGGATTGGTTGTTCGGTAGTATAGCTATGTAATGCACGATTTCCTTCCAATTCCGCCAAATGGAGAGCATGAATTTCTTCGAATGCAAATCAGGCTTCGAAGTAATTAATGATGGTTCGCTTTCGCTCAGTGTTATCATTATTAAACCATTTCTCGTCACCTGTTACAATTTGTTTGAAAAATGGGCGCGTTTGCATATCGCGAATGGAAATGCGATCCATGAGATTTTTTTCAGTCAAATTGCGCATCGAGCTTATTTACCATTCCAAGTTTGCTTTCGAAACGGTTGATTTGCCAATCAGAAGTGATTGAAGCCGTTATTTGGTCGACACGGCCGGCGAGAGCGAGAGTAGCATATTCGATGATAAATAATATACCTATTGTCTCCTTCGAAAATAGATGATTGTATTGTCTCCTATTTGTAAGAACGAAATACGGTATATTTACAGGGCCTAGGAAACCTAGTGGGCTCCTTCTTCTCTTGTATGCCCATCACGGCTTCTTTATCTAGGTCGTTGATTCAGCAAACTGTGGGCGGACACACGCAGCTAGCGAGTTTGATATCGTGTGGAATCTTGGTTAGCGTATTATTGTGGATCGGTCCATTCTTTCAACCTTTACCGCGGGTAATTATTCTTCTCTGCATATAATTTTTAATTTCGAAATATATTACTAAATATATATTACGTATCGAGCGATAGTATTGCTCACATTAAAGAGAAAAGAAGGTAGTAAACAACTCTCATCTTGCGAATCTGTGAATAAAGAAAGCGGCCAAGTACTTATAGGCACCAATTTTTCTGGATAAAAGTTTTGAATACAATTTTGATAAAATAAAATAAAATTTACGACGTTGTAGAAAGTCCCACAGTCGACGAAACTACCGTTCCAGAGAATTGGCCCATTTAAAATTCAGAAAATTCAGACAGCGTCAGTGATTCTATAACAGCAACCGACCGATGATCAACGCTACGCAACTTTATATCACTTAAGTCTCCTTAATCTTGGCAGCGAGTAGTTTCATTATTTGTTGAAATAATGGCGCCACTTAATAAGAGTGAAATTTTAAATAGATAATTTTCTTTAGAACGGTTGTTCCGCCCAGCTTCTTAGGTGGAACAAGTTTTTAAAAGAACTCTTAAAGACGTCTGAAGGATGTCTAAAGAAGATGGAACGCCTTTTAGATGACTTTAAGGCATCTCTTAGACATTTATTCTGTCTGGGTTAAGACATTTACACGTCACAAGAGCATTATTTTAAGTCAAGGTTAGATTCAAAACCATTTTGAGCGGGAAAATTTGGACGGGATTTGGCCGCATTCTCTCTCTCTCTCTTTCTCTCTCTATATATATATATATATATATATTTTTTTTTTTTATATTATTATTATTATATATATGTATATAATTATGGTGTGTATACGATGTCAATCGGGAATTGTAGTGTGTTCTAGCGAGTATAATCGTGGTTGCGCTGAAAGGGATGCTGATGAAGGTTACCGACTTCATGAAATTCTGGAAATTAGATAAAACAGACGCCGGAATTTGGGTCGTCACTTTTGTAACCGTAATACTCTTCGACGTGGAATACGGATTACTGGTCGGCGTGCTTTTCTGTATAGGAAGGTTACTCGTTCTGGCAGTGCGACCTTATACATGCAAACTCGCTCTTGTACCCGACACCGAGCTTTACTTGGACGCCAAAAGATACAAAGGGGTATGTAACAACCCAAGTTTCTCTTGTTTTACCTTAATTTTACCTTTAATTAATGGCACGTGCAAATCCCGCCACCTAATCGAGAAATAGTTTGTTTATTTAATTTAAATATATCAATTTAATTAAATAATTATTATTAAATCTTTGCAGACAATAGAGATTCCTGGCATTAAGATTTTCCGCTATTCTGGCAGCTTAAATTTTGCGTGTAGACAATACTTTCGCGAGGAAATATATAAGATTGCGGAGTTAGTGCCTCAGAAAGAACTACACAGACGACTGAAAGCCGTGAGCACTGGTTCCACTGAAGTGGAAGAAATTAAAAAGGTAAGCATGGGTTAATGTTGGAAAATATTCCACATCCTCCACCTATTCAATTGGCATGATTAAACATTTATTTGATTAGCCTCCTCGAATTTGTTTATTGCTTGCCTTGCTTTTTTAGTATTTCTATTTATATCTCGTAGCTACGCGTCCTCATATTGGACTTCACTGCATTGTCGCACGTCGACCTGGCAGGAGCGAATGCAATGCGAAGTATTGTCGAGGAATATTGCAGCATCGAAGTATCTGTTTACATAGCAGGTTGTTCCGGTAAGAATGTCAATATTGATATTCGATATAAATTACACTGAGTAAAAACTTACTAATAGAAACAAAACTTATCCTTGAGTAAACTGTCTGTTTGTCCACAACTGTGAACGCTAAAATAAATATTTTCTTGCTTCAAGAAAATGATTTTCTATTAAGCAAATTATTTATTGAAGAAATATTTTCTACAATACAGTCAATATTTATTGAGATATCAAAAAAAATTTACTACCAAGTAGCACATTTTCTCTTCTTTTTAATCACTTTCCATATTTATTTATTTTTTTCCTATTGTTTAGTCCTATTTTTAGATTATTCTCTTATTATCAATGATTGACTTGAAATGACCTTCTCATGTCATGTTTAAACGATTCCACTTATATTGATTATATTTGAAAAATTCGCTGAACGATTCCGAACTCAGGAATTCGGGGTCGGTTATATCTCGTACTATTTCGCTTCTTAACTGATAAATTATCATTTCTTACTGTCTATATTCCAGATAGTATTATTCAAGTGTTCCTAAAGCTTTTTTCTCTTTTCCTGAATTGTACGTTTTTAGAAATTTATAAAAGAATATTATAAGCATGTTCCAGGAAGTTACATGATTGAAATTCCTGAAATCTTCTTGAAATATTCATATAGAATTATTTCACATCAACAGATGTATGTTTTGTGAATTCAAGAGTAACAGTATTTGCGAACAGAAAGAGGAATACAAAATAAACACTAACTTTGAAACATCAAAATTATAATTTATTTTAAAAATATTAGGTGTACAACATTAAAATTTACACACACACACACACACACACACACACACACACACAAATATGCATATATGTATGTATAAACACACATATATATATATATATATGTGTTTATACATACATATTTATTTAATATAATTTTAGCAAAGACATTTATCGAATACATATATTAAAATTTAGAAATAATTTTTTCTCAGTCGGCAATACTTTTGCACATCTACATGAGAACCGATTTATTCGTCTATTTCTAGATTTTTAGATCAATTTTAATGTGTACCGACTGTACGATCATTTGTAGGTCCCGTGTACGAGACAATGAGAAAATGCAATCTAACCCACGAGTACAATGACAGCCCTTTCTTCGCTATGTTTCCCACCGTAGCCGACGCGGTGCATTTCGCGCGATCTCATAGCGAAGTGCCGTCGACACCTACTGCATGGAGCACTCGCGTCTACGACGAAAACTGTATTAGCAGACTATGAGCATTGCGAAAATGTTGGTAAAATAGCATTTTTTGCGTGCAACTGAACTGCGTTTTGTCGAACGTATCGTCGCACAATGGACTGAAATATTAAAACCAGCGAACGTTAAGTAAAAAATAAAATCGTGATGTTTTTAGAAAAATGTAGAAAATCGAAGCCCTCTGAATCGATATTTTTATCGATATTCCTTGGTTATTATTACTCAATAATTTCATAATTCTAAAATTGCTGAAATGAATATTGGTTTATGTTGCGATGGTTCATTAAAGTTCTTATCTACAAATATAATCATAGCCGATTATACATATGTTCAACTCATTGACAAGCGACCACGGTTAGAGATAAGAGGCGAATAATCATGTAGACCAACATAGGTAAATTAGCAGTCTTGAAATTGTTGATATTCAGGTAATTAAAGAGAGAGACGTCGATAAAAATGTCATAATCGATTTAAAAGGCATCAGCTTGATCATACATTGCAATATATTTTTATAGTTTTACTATAAAAATACAGAGTGACCATTGGGTCTACGGTAAATGGTTATTACCGGCGCATATTTGTTTACGATAAGTATTCTGACGTGAGAAGCAAGGACGACTTAATAAAGCACCTCGTGAGAGGCAAGGGGATTCGCATAAAACAAGCACCTCGACGAGAGACAAGGGGAACTCACGTTAATAAAGCACCCCGTTGTGAGAGGCAAGGGAAAATGAATTCGACGCATGCGTGATATTGTTGAGCAATTTTATCTTCTCCTGCTTATAAAAATATAAAGATTTAATTTTCATGTTTGTTTATTCTTTTATAGTTAAAAAAAATTACAAGTTCCATTAGGCACATTTTTTACCATCCTGTCTCCTTCTTTTAAATACACCATCTTTCCCCATAGCTTGCTCGTGATTTCTTTTCTGTGAGAATTTTGAACATATAATTTTATCATCATATGAGTCTTTATTTTGAAGAGTTCCCGTTATATTCACTTGGTTATCTGTTAAATTCATTTCGCTGAAATTAAACGGCTTCAAATCTTCAGATATAACTTTTTCATGTGATTCGTAGACTTTTCCCTTTGATACTTGTTTATCTTTTTGCTTACTTTTCTTCTTCTCCCGTATACCATTACTAAAAAATGAAGTCTCTTCTTTTGAATTATTTTTTTTTCTTTTTTGCAATCTCGCATTACTTTCTTTGCCTTTATTACATATGGCGGTATTAATTGAGTAATTCATCTCGGTACTGTCTTTTACGGATGATCTGGTAACACACATATAAAATCATCTCAAATTGATATTCTTATTAATAACTTCTCAAAATTAGATTATATTCGTAATACTTACGAATTAAGTCCTATTTGCATTTCAAGTTTCTTATATGCGCTTTTTACATCTTTGGGAAGAATATTTTGTCTTGTATACATTGCTAATATGGTTTTCATTTTTGGCCAATCCCATGCTTGTGGCACGTGAGAGGTATAAGTAGCACGTAATAATGTGAGAAGAAGACCAATAAATTTTTGTTGTACTTTTTTCTGCACATCAGTAACATTGCACGAGAAAGATTGGCTATTATCATTTGCACGTAGATTACATAACTCTTTGAACGTGCATATAATATTATTGTAAAGTTTCATTTCTATTTCTATTTTCACGTGTTCATATTTTGTATTCATACGTTGCAACCGATTATTATTATAGAAAATTAACAACAATTCAAGTGCCTGACTTCTGCGAAAATATCGGATACTGTTGTCAAAAGCAAAGTCCACCTAAAGAATCACAAATAATATGGTATAACTGATAGAAAAATAAATATCATATAAATAAATATCATATCGATAAAATGAATACTTGTAATGAACATATATAAAGGATTGTCACAGGGTGAGGAAAAAATAGCAAGAGGATGATCCAGGATGAAGCATCAGAAAGTGGATAAAATTATAGTGTTTTCAAAAGGCCTCGAGAAAGACTACAAGAATATACAATAAAAAATAGGGGATTTCGTTAATAATTAAAAAAAAAAAAACTTCAAGGTGATCTTGCCCTGATCTTGGCGAGGCTACCTAAGCTGTCAAGCTGTAGTAAGATCAGTAAGTAGATTTCTTATGCTCAACAACTTTTATCTGAAACCTGCTTTTTTTTTTTAAGAAAATGTAAATTTTCATTTCGGAGTTCGGATCTTTTTTTTTATACACATCCTGTATACGACGCGGTATGTATAAAGCCGAATATATTGAAAGAAGGCACGACGAAATTAGCTAAAGTACCAAAACTTTCCCCTTGATACTCCCTTTGTAAAATGTCGAAATATCTCGTCCAAATATTCATATATCGATATTATAAATTATATTTGTCTTAATATACATACCAGTGCAGATGCCAGCTGCCAATTACCTTTCCAACAAAGCTGTAATACACCCTTAAATAACATAAATGGAAGGACGCAGTCTCTTTTCTTAAAAAATGCAGTTAAGTTTTCCACATAAATTCCAACAACGCCCTCAATTGATAAATCAGCTTGTTGCATATATCTTACAAGAAAGGTACAACACTCTGCTAATTTATCACTTATTTCTTGATAGACTGAAGCAGAACGTTCTCCTTTTTCGATTAGAACCTTGAAGAAATATACGTTACTTATCGAACAAATGTGCATTAAATTGATACAAATAATTACCTTTAACACTGTCGTTAATAAATTATCATCAATATGTGTTATATCGTTAAACTTCTTTACCGTTGCCAATTTTTTCAAGCAAGAACGAACTCTATGTTCCAGAGGTTTCTGATGCGGATCTTTTATACAGAACTCTAATAAGGAAAAAAGTGGCACAATCATGTCTACAATAATTGCCATAGATGGACAAGTATCTAAATAGATATCCAACAAATCTATGACACGGACTCTAAAATGTGTCAAAGCTTGATCTGTTTTTTCTTGCTTTTTATTGCGAATCTGACGGTTTACTCGTAAAATTTTGAAAGCCGCTGCCAAAGATTTATCTAATTTCTTGGCTTCGTCGTCATTCATTTGGTCTACATCAATATCTTCTTCGTCAGTTTTGGTCGCAGCGTCACCTAAAGCTCGATGCACTGCTATTCGCAATCTATCCGTCAATGTTTCATCTCCGTTGAAAATTTCACCATCGGATTCGGATTCACTGACTTCTGATGAAACTTCACTGTTTGAAACATCGTTCTCAATATCATCACAGTCAGTTTCTTCCTCTGTATCTGAACATGTATCACTTTCCTTCACGGTGAGTGCATCATAATTATTTTTTATATCCAACACCTAAAACAGAACATTATATATGAATTCATTATTCATTTCACAAGAACGACAATTCATCTGCAAAAATATTTCTCATGTAAAGTACTATCTTTTAATAATATTTTAATAATTACTGAATTTTTATCATTCGGCAATATTGTTGAAACTATAACGTTCTCGAGATTGTCTATATTTTTCTTGCATAAGTAAACAACTTACAGCCAATATTGGATAAACAGCAGATGAAGTCAAATATGGACAGATATGTGGAAATACGCAGCCAACTAATGAACGTAATAGATGATTGTTCCTGGACAAAAGAGATAACAAAAGATCCACTACTACTTCAACCCAGTGTGGTTCTTCCTCTTCTATGGCTACATTGTGTTCTTTGGAACGTTTAATAAATCTCTCGTAACAGCATTGAAGTTCATTAATCGACATAATTGCCACTTCAGGATCTGAAAATAACTGTAAGCCCATATGTAAATTCATTGTATGGAATATCGGTAGAGCTTCTGCATTCTTTGCAGTATTCTCCAATTTGTCGATCAAATCAATCACTCTTTTCCAAGAATCAAATGTTACATCATTCAATGGTGATCTTAATTGTATAGTATTAGATCTTAATTTCGAATCGATATCATGAACTAGTGCACTTAATAAATTTCGAACATCGTCCAATTTTGGTAATTTACAATCCAGTGCACGATAAAACGAATCCTTAAGTTGCGCTAAAAAAAAAAAATAACATAAATAAATTATTAAATCTCAGCATACAAAGAAACTTTACGTAAAGATGAACTTACGTGCCAAGTCTATTCCAACATTTGGCACTTCACATAAACCATAATTAAACAAAAATATCAATTCAGCAAGTCTCCAGTCCTGTTTTGAAAGTGTCTCCGGGTGTCCCATCAATCTAAATCAATGTAACATTGTGATAAGTTGTGAATTATAAAAGTTCTTTCCACACCAATGATTACGATAAATATTATCGCTTTATTACGTATCTCAAATATTATTATAACATCTATAATTTTTAGGTTTCTACCTTGTTAACAGTTGTGCCGCATAACTCCGCTCGGCATTTGTCCATAATTCTGATTTTATGTCACTTCTTTTCCTGGTTATCTTGATTTCTATAATATCTCTATATAACTGGCATAATTTCTGAACACCATCAAATTTCAGATTTGCCGTTATTACTTGTATTACTTTGGTACCTGTCTTCTTTTCTATCATTAAGTCACCAGGATGTAATATCAATCTCTTTAATATGTTCAGTTGTGTCTCCGTGTCAATATCTTTATCATTTATAATATATATCATCAGATGTAAAACTTCTTTGAATGCTATTAAAATCTCATCATTATTATTTTTACAATTAGAACATTTTTTCAACATGTGTTGCAAGAGATTTGGAGATAATAATAACGGAATTATAGTCTTATCCGTGATATCTTTGGAAAGTATCAATCGTAAAATTTCTATAGCAAGATATTCTTCACTCTTCGATGGTTTTACAAATTTCTGGTCAAAGATTCTCCAAAAATCTGCTACAAGTTCAGATGATATTAACTTCTCACAAAATAGCTTGACAACTGGATGATGATAAGAGACAATTCTAGGTAAGCTCTAAATAATAACAGAAATTAGATAATTATATAACAATATGAAACACACACGTGTGGTATACATGATCTTATTCAATCATTACTTAACACTGACATACCATTAGTAATTTGATGATATTTTCCATAGATTCTTTAGTAATAATATCTCTCACACCCAAGTGTTCTTTTAAAAACTTATGATCAAGCAGCGATGGATACTTGTCTCTAACAATAAGCAATATATAAAATGTATCCAAAGTTTGTTCAGACCATGGTTTGACAAATTGTTTTTCAATAATTGGCCAGACAACTTTCTTCATAGATTTATCAGAAAGATGTCGCACAATAAAGTCGCTAAGAAACATAACAGAGACGAATGACAAATAGCTGCGTTGTCTGCCAGCATTCAAAAGAGTTTCTACAACTTGTTGTTGAATTTCAATAGTATTCTGAGCTAATGACTCGGATCGCATCAATGCACCGCAAAGTAATATATGTCCCATATATATATCAGCATTTTCCTATAAAAAAGTATTTAAATAGTTTATTAAGTCAGACTTATAGAGAAAGAATATTTTTAATTATGAAGAATCATAGGAATTATGAGAATTATAAAAAAAAATCGTACGTTTTTTGGATTACTGCTAGCTGGATGCAATTGAGTATTCATTATAGACAAAAGTTTTTCTATTGGATTTTCATGATGCGTCAATTTTAGAAAGATCGTCAAAGTACTATAAAATCCTCTTCTTGCAAATACTGTTGATGATCCTAAGCTACGCACTAATCTGGTTAACGCATAATTTAAATCCCTATTACCATTTTGATTCTGCAAAGATAAATTAATGTCGCACATATTCATTAATTAGTAAACATTCAACGCATAAATTATAACCTTTCTCCTCCTCTTTTATATTATTAATTAATCAATATTTACTCTTGCAAATATAATATCAAAATATCAATAAATTACGTATCTGTGAAGGGAAGATTTTTTCATGTATCAGATAAGTAAACCCGTAATTTAATATTTTCTACTGAATTATATAATTATAAACTAATTAACTTAATCTGAAATTAAAATATAGATTTTCAAAAGATTGTATTCACAAATATATTAATTTAGATGTTAAATATAAATAATGTAGCAAAATTGTAGTCTCTACTCCTAAATAATTTCTTATGATAAATAATGTTGACAGCTTTAGATTTTTTTTTTTAATAATTAACTTATCGTATGCACGGAAGATTGTCTCACCATGCTTTGTTGATATAGATGATGCGATAATGCAACTCCAGCATTTATTCTTAATACATCATTACTATTTTTCAATTTATTGAAATTATCCAGTTGTGTAGGATTCATTTTATTAATTTCTCATTAATTGAACCTTCAGAATCAATGCACAAGCAAAAAAACCTTCGAATAACCGGACTGCTCGTTTCTGCTGCACGAGAAATGCGCTAGTTCTTTTCAGATGGACTGACTGAGTTTAAAAAGAAGGGAGCGATTGACCAAGTTGCAACTGGCCAGCCGTGATTTGGTGTTTTTCTAGTGTCGGCCAATCGGTGTATATTATATTGACCTGTGGTCAATCGGGTCCTATCCAAAGAAATTTACGCACGTTGAAGCGTGAAGAAGGTTGCGTTCAAAGCAAACACAACGGTTGTACAACGATTGAATAATTTGTCAACGTAATTGGTTAAAATTTAGAGATCAACCAGTGAAGATCCAATAATCAATGGCTGATCGCTTCTTCCACTGAACGCATCTAATGGTTGCGTTCAGAAAACACAAGCGCGATCAGTGAATCGTCGGTGCAAACGTGCTACGTTTACATGGCAACATTAATCCGATTTAGTAACAACCGTAGCTAGTGAACTCTTGCGTCTGATTGGTATATCCTTTTGGATCTGAAAATATACTCCAATTAAATGCAAGAGTTCACTAACTACGATAGTTACTTTTAACGTTTAACGTTTCCAAAGTTATAGATTATTTATTGTTCTTTACTGTTAGTCCGAATCTACAATAGGGTAGTAAGCTTTACGAAATTGACCAATCACAAACGAATGTCAGAAGAACAATCGATTGTGATTGGCCAATTTCTTATAGTTTCAGCATATATTAAACCCGTTCTAGGATCATTTATTCATCGCATGTCGGAAATGCAGCCGATGGTCTGGTAGTGAGAATTTATTTTTCGAGTACGAACGAGTTCTCCTCATTGGACCTCATCGAATTAAAATTTGTCCAATCAGAACCAAGATTTACTAAACTTTGGTTTAGTGAACTTTGCTCTGATTGGTTAAATGCTAATCCAATCCTAATCCATAGTGTGATACGGGCCTTACTTGAGGGACTTGGCTAAAAATATCCGGATGCTTTTCTTTAACCTCAATAATCAATAACTAGCCGAAAATTCCTGCAAAACATGTGACTTATTTTTTCAAACTATCTTTGCTCGTAATTTCTGTTCTACGTTTTACGGCGTTTTATTGATCGTTCAGATTGAAAGAAAGACAAGCTTTACAAAGTATATTCAATCGATCACGAGTGCCATTTTGTGCATATATTCTCTTTATCTCTACGTATGCTACATGTATACTTGATATGCTATTTCTCGCTTCTGATGTCATCAAATAAGGAGTAAACTAAAGCGAGGACATGGCAGCCTTAACTATTGCAAATTTTGTAAAATGGTACTTTAATATTTCACATGACTTTCAGTTTAATCCATTCTATCTGCACACAGCAGTTCCGTCAGAAAACTTTCTGAACACTATATAAAGATGAAACAAATAACTAAAGGAGAACAATCAGAATGACCATATTAACTTTATTTTGCATGCATGCGCATATATACTTTTTTGTTTCTGGACATCAAGCCAGTCTCATAAACTATCATTACGGAAACGTAATAATCACTGTTGAGCGTCACTCTGCAGATACTCTCTTTATTCTCATTAAGGCCACATTCGAAAACGTCCTTTTCGAGGAAAATTTTACTTAGTGGCCTCCGAATTATGAAAAAGAGACTGACAGAAAACGCTCGTTAAGTTTCGGAACAACCACCGAAAAATTTTCCTCTAAAAGAATGTTTTGGAATTCTAAAAGAATGTTTTAGAATGTAGCCTAAAGATATAATTCTTACGAATATTCACAAATATACCGCACTCTGCTCGCAAACTATATACATTAAGGACTACTATTTCATTAGTTTCAGACTGTATGCTATTTAAGTTTCACTCTTGCAATTGTTTATGCAATTGTCAGTGTAATGTGTATTTAATACCATGTAACTCAGTATGTAATTTATAAATTGTATTTCTATATTTATTATAATTGGACTAAGCCTAATACAGTGCACAAATGAGACAAACAGCTACTTTATTCAGGAAATAGTATCATATACAAGCATTGTTTTACATTATATTTATTACTATATATTTCAAGTTTTTGTTTATTTCTTACTCTCACGATGTGCCATCTAATTCAATTCTTCGACATAATTGTTAGCGCATAATTAATTCATTGTATAATATTAATGTATAATAATAATAATCGTCGCATTCCTTTTTTTTGTGTTGTTCTCAATGGTTTCGGAAATTTGTTAAACCCGCATGTTATATTTCACAAGTTTTTATAATCGAAAAACGATTGTTAAGTAATATCAGACAATTATTTGCTATTACTATAATAAACGTA
>NW_014554818.1:1024875-1064016 GCF_001313825.1 Dinoponera quadriceps | reverse complement strand
TATATATATATATATATATATACATATATATATATAATTTTCTTAGTAGGGAAATTAAAACTATCGATGATATATCATTATTTTTACTTGTCCATCATTTTCAATTTTTCTTCTCGGGGTTTTGCACCTCCGTAAATGGAACTATTTTTAGTTGATTCTGCAAGTGCATTGACAGGGTCCTTAATAGTTCTTGGTTTAAGTTCCAAACGTTTTCTCCCAGTAGTGTCTAAAAGCAAAAATAATATTCATGTTTAGTAATAATAAAAATTCATTGTGTTTATGTACAGGATATATTACAATCTGTTCTGTTTTTTGATGATTACAAATTTCTTGACAAATTTTAATTCCATCTTTCCTTTACATAATTATTCGAAATATCATTTATCGCACTTTTCAATTTTTAAAATTATATATTTCTCGTAATTAAGAATCTTAAATTAAAATTCTATTAACTGCGAAATTAGTTAAGGGAAATGATTTTGTTAATCATTTGCTACACTAGAGTTTAATTCATACGAAAAAACTTTTGTGACAATTTTTTTGCCCATACATACTTATTACATATACTTACGTCGTACATATTCAAACGTGTGTGTATCAAACGATAATTAGAAAACCGCTGAAAGATGTGTCGAAAAAGTACTTGTATTCATTCATATCACATAACCATCTAAACATACAGGTCCTCAGAACGTACATGACATCAACGAGACGTTAGCGCGTTAACAAGTTAACTTATTTTAGCAATTCTGAATAGGAATTTTGCTTTAATCGAGCGTTTATTATCGATTTTCCCTAACAGAGCATTATTATTACCGCGTTTAGAATGCAATATTTCTTCATTTGTTAATATCATTGTGTATATATACCTTCTAAGTACGGGTCGCAATATGTAAAAACTACGAGTGTGAATCTGAAGGACAGTTTCTTTGCGCGCGCGCGTGTGTGCGTGGATACATGCGTGACATTGGATATTGACTTCAAGCGAGAAAAAATTGTCTTTTTCTTTTGCGGTAAAAATTTCAAGATGATTGATTGCACCAATCTTATGCTACAATTCTATGTGTATCGTATGACGTATCACGATCATTTGATTGCTTCGTAATTTACGACTTTATAATTTTACGATTTATTCATATATTTGTTTAGAATTGTAGCACTATTAGCTATAAGTTCTACGAATCTTACGAGAACAAGTCTTACCATTCTTATGATTCTTAGTTTAGAATTGCAGCACAAATCTTAATTGGAATCGAAAATTGATGTCAATATTACATACAAAAAAATGTCATTACATTACAATTTTTATTTCCGATATATATATATATATATATATATATATATATATATATATATTAAAAACTTACTGATTTACTTAAAAAAAACTTGATTTGATGAAAACTTGAAATAATCTATTGGTGACGCTGCATCAACGCGAATATATTATTCACATTTGATATGTTATGAATCGATCATTTTTTTATATACTTGAAGTTGTAGGCGCTACTATGCTGCTTAATTTCTACAGTCATTCTAGTCATTCTGTGTATAAAAGTAGGATAAGATCATCGAAAAGTGAAAGTGACTTTTCAAGATATTTTACTTTTTATCTCGATACTTTCAGTATTTAAAACATCTCATAATCATTTTTCGACCTCATCTTTATATTTTTGTACGTATGAAAAGGAAAAAATTAATAATAATTATTATTGATGTATAAATATTTGCAAAATGTAACAAATTTTCTTAAAGATTTTTTTTTACAGCAATCGCGATTTCACCAGTATGTATGTATATTTAAAATCTACACACCTGGTAGAGGATCTTTAAAAGGTTCGTCCTGAAAAGGCTTTCGATCCGACCCACTGCCACGAAGAGAAGGTCTATTAGCGTACGACCTACTGGATGCACTTCGTGACCAATCACGACTTCCACTGCCAAGGTCTTCATTAAATTGGCCATAATTGCCTCTATTACCCCTAGAGTCCCATCCACTACCTTGTCTACTACTTCCATGTGAGCTCCTATCACTATATCCTGTATGTGATAGAGAAGTAAGCGTTAATATAATTTCTTGATATCTTTTTCACCTATATAAAATTAACCAAAATATCATGTATTATTTTAATATGTAAATATTGCGTTTTGCAGAAATAGAAATATAACTAATTAATGCACTTATATCTATTATTATTTACGTTATGCATTGCATAACGCTTACTCGAATACATAGATTTGCTACCGAAATCATCGCCATATCCACTACGGCCAGAATCTCTTCCTTTAAAGCCTCCGCCACCACTGCCACCACCACCACCACCACGACCCCTCCTGTCAAAGCCACCACTTCGATCATTTCTTTTTCCTTCAGCTACATCAATCTTAATCAAGCTTTTATCTAC
The DNA here is from genome assembly GCF_001313825.1 of Dinoponera quadriceps. NCBI lineage: Eukaryota > Metazoa > Arthropoda > Insecta > Hymenoptera > Formicidae > Dinoponera > Dinoponera quadriceps. The sequence goes on along the minus strand of NW_014554818.1, from coordinate 1,061,614 downwards.
TTCTACTGCCCCATCCATTTCCAACGCTGCCTCTAAGTCAGCCAAGTCTTCAAACTCGACATAACAAAACCCTTTAAATCTAAAAAATAATGTACAAAATCAAAATTTAGGACAATTTATGTCATTAATTATTATTTATTGTTATTTTTCTTTCTCTCTCTCTCTCTCTCTCTCTCTCTCTCTCTCTCTCTCTCTCTCCCTGTACAGTTAATACATGTTATTGTATACATACTTGTCAGTATCTCTATCTTTAACCAATCTGATAACTTTAACATTGAGCTTTTCAAAAATTTTGTCAACATCGCCTTGTACAATTCCATTTGGCAAATTTCCCACATATGCTGTATACGGAGGTTCTGTTGGCAAAGGTTTTCTGCTACGATATCCACCACTAGAATAATCTCTATAACATATAAAATATTTATTTTTATTGGTGCTATGTACAAATAATACAATTTAGTTTTATAGCTTCAATAGCTTTGATTTATTCAACAAATACAATAATTTAATAATTTTTGAAAAACAGATCTAATTTCATAGAAATTTGAAATATATACATATATATATATATATAAAACAATGTATAGCAATTATCGTTCAGTGGTTACACAAATGTTATCCATGTCTTCCAAATATCAAGCCAATAATTGTATACTTGTTATGGATATTTACGTTGCTGTATATTAGCTCATTCTAAACTCAGAAAGTTTGAGAGAAAATAGAATTACACAAATGCTTATAACTCTCGATATAACTTATTAGAGAAAATCTATTACTACCAATATATAAGAGCAACTTAATAAGAAATGAAAGTTTATTGATAGATTTATTGATAGATTACTCTCGGCTACTACATAAAAACTGATCACAATGCCAATCGTATATTCTGCGCGTGATATTTGGTTATTATTATATAGGGAATAGTTTTTTTGAAATGCACCACACGAAAGTTACAACGTATTAAATTTAAAGATCTCTTTATTGTTCCATATTATCGCGAATTCTCTAACGTGACAATTAAAGTTTAATCAGACGGAATAAAAGCTGCGAGTCGAAATCCGTAATGTCCGCAAGGTGTTGAGCTGCACTAGAGTTACTTATAATTCACTTAACCTTAAAGTCAAAAAATGATTGTAAAGAACATTTTCTATTCAATAGTACGACGCACCGCTTATGTATTGTAACAGTACTGTTTCCGAAGCTTCCCAATCGTTTAACATTATTGAAAATACAACGAATACTTGCCTTGAATCGTCGTAACCACCTCGACCAGCCATATTGGATGCACAGAACTGACCGGGACCGCGTGGGTCGGACGAGTCACTGTATGCGTAATATGGTAATTTTACTATATGTTATTGGTGAAGGACTGAAAATGTGACATACTATGCAAATTAACAGTTAAATTTAAGTATAATATGACAATATTACAGAATATAGTTACGAAAGTTCGACAACGTATGTTGTTACAATAGGAGTACTTTCTTTTAATGCAGTTCGGAACGCACAGTAATGGATGCTTTTCAATACTTACTTGACGTACGCAGGATTCAGGTCTGTTCTGCAATATGTTAGATGTCGGAACGCAGCCGATAAGATCCAATGAGAGAATTTCTTTCCGAAGGACAAGGTATCTTCATTGGACTATCGGCTGTGTTGCAACATCCGAACATCTCGACGTACATTCGCGCGGACAAAAATGTTGACGCATTCCGTAGGCATTTCGAATTAATCACATTATTTTTTAATATTCATGATTGCTACTTTGGCGCATCCTTGTCGGTTTGCAGAATAATCAGCAGTCACATTTGGGGCACATGTTCCGCTCACAACCCTTAAATCGCCCTTCAAGTCGTTCCATTAGACGACCGCGGCGTTCATCACGTACTATTATAACTAGCTTTATAACTAGCCTCCTGACAAGCATAATGGCTCTTGCCCAATAATGGCGCAGCAACGCGCGGTGGAAGCCAGTAAACTTCTAGTCTTAACGAAAAACGGCATGTTGATTGGTTAGAACTTCCTTCGCGCGTTGTCGCGTCCTGTGGGCAGAAGCCCATTTAATTTTTATTAGCTGCGTTCAGAGAAAACGGTTTTGTAAAATTTATGAATCTGGTGATTTCGTGTATGCTCCTAAATTTAATAAAAATTAAGAGTATACACCAATGAAATTTACGAATTTTACAACAGTGCTTTCTCTGTAGCCATTGTAGATACCGCATTCACCTGCAGAGGGCGCACCAGGGAAAAAGTCTCGAGATATCCATATGATACGGTCTCTATTAGTCCTATCTCTGGCATTAATGTATAAGTTTATGTGTAGATTCGTAAGTTAATATTATACCGATCGTTGCATTTCTATTTGTGCGTAATATATCTGTTGTGATAGAGGCATGTGGCTGATGGAGTACGATAGTTTTGCTGAACTTTGTCGGGGATATTTACCATATTATTTATTAATATTTTTGCCAATCTTCATCATCATTTCGCCGGTTAATCCTGTGACTGCCTCCCACGAGTTTCCCGTGTATCGTATGCATCAGTATGACTTGCATGGGGTTCCGCATGGTAAGATATGTATTTTTGTTTGTGATGATTTCATAGGATATTGTGATGTGTTATTTTTCACCAACCAATATATACAAATTTATAAAAACAACAAATTGTTTTTTTTTTTTCTAAATATCTTCATTAATCTTACTTATTTCCTTGCCGTGTTCTGTATTAATATAAGTTTGTAATATTTTTTCCATTTGCTGAAAATTTACAATAAGTATGTAATATTTTTGAAGAGAAAAGAAACAGAAAATAATATAAATTACTTATTAATATATACAGGGAAAATTATTTTACAAAATTTCCACAAATACTCGATTAGTTTTTTATGATTTTTATATACACAAATACATAAATTCATACATAAAAATGGTAATTTTAGAATGTTATATTTAATATTCTGAGCAGCACATGGTGATTGGTTAACTTTTATCCAACGTTACTATCAAACTTCAGGCAATGGTTAGCCAACCAATTTGTATTGCTCAGCTTATTAACCCTTTGAGTGCCGGGAGCCGATATATCGGCTCCTGCTACACTGGCGAGAAGTGCCAGAGCCGATATATCGGCCCGCGCCTCGTAGCGCTTTACTATTCGCATTGCGGGAGAACTCTATCTCAAAATAAATTTGTAATACGTTATAAATGATCTAATTTCATTATGAGAGAATTAAAAAAAATAGTTTTTCGTTTTAACTCTTTGTGGACGACGACCTTTTCCTATCGCTTGGAGGTACCGAAGTCTAACATAAACACCGATGGTCGCCACTCAGGCGATATTCGATCTGCGGCGTAAATCGCTGTGGCGTTGGACCCTTATCGGTACTTGTCGACAGTGTTTTATACAACACAAAATAACATCGTATTGCCGCAGTGAAACGTAGAATCAGTTAGTTTCTCCACGATCGTTGATGTGAACAGTATATTTCGTCCCAGTTACAGTTTGAAAGCGTGTTTTGTGTTATTACCGTTGTTTTTCACTTGTGTCAAACATTGTTGCTTTTGACGAAAATTTTACCATCAACCGTTTTATAAAAAAAACCCGTCATGGATGACGCGGAATTAGTCCGAATGGTTGACCAGATGGATCTAGCACATAGTGACGAGGAAGAAATCGTGGCATCAAGAAGTCAGCATCCACGTAGGATCTACAGTGATAGTGAAGCGAGCGATGACAGCGAATCAGAATTAGAGGGAAACGATACCGAGGAAGAGCTGAGAGATTTCCGTGAAGTTACCGTGGCCAACGACAGCGAATATAATCCTCGCCCACAATTTGTGGAAATTGCTGAGCCTAAACATATGCCAGCAAGAAATTCCATGCCGAGAGCGTATTTTGATCTTTTTTTTACGGAAGAATTTTTGAGCTTATTGAGAAGTGAGACGAATCGATATGCCAGGCAGTTCCTGAATAGAATCAATGTTCCCTCAGGATCCAGAATAACAGAGTGGAAGGCAACCACAGTTTCAGAAATAAGGGCTTTTATTGCTGTGCTCTTGGAAATGGGTATAACACGTAGACCGACACTTTTTAGTTATTGGTCAACAAACCACAGACAAATCCCATGGTTTGGCCAAATGTTCAGTCGCAACAGATTTCAATTAGTTTGTAGGTTTTTCCATGTAGTAGACAATGAAAAATTACCAGCACGTGATAATCCAGAATATGACCCTACAGCGAAATTTCAATCAGTCGTTATCCACGCAAACAATAAGTTCAAATTTCATTATTCGCCTAACCAACATCTGAGTATTGAGGAATCATTAGTCGGCACGAAGTGTAGAACGTCGTTGATTCAATATCTGCCAAATAAAAAGCATCACAGGTGGGGTATCAAGTTTTGGATGTTGACTGATGCAGTTACCCATTACTGCTTATCGTTCTTCTGCTATAGAGGAACTAGGGATCAAACTGATGAAGAAGAAATAAAGAAGAATGGTCTTGGCCACGTCGTGATTCATAAATTATTGAATATGGGAAATTATTTTATGAAAGGCTATCACGTGGTAGCAGACAATTTTTTTACAAGCATTCCGTTAGCAAGAGCACTGTTTGAAAAAGGGACATATCTGACTGGCACAATCCGCAGCAACAGGAAATATATTCCATCATTTATGAAGCCTAAATTGCAAGAGGGCGCATCTAAGTACGCCCGAAATAATGAAGTATTACTATTAGCGTACCGGGAAAAAAAGTCGCAGAAGAAAAATGTTTTACTAATGTCCACATTTGAGAAGGCTCAGAACAAAACGACTACAATCAGAAAAAGGAATGCACAAATACAGGTCGAAAAACCAGCAATCGTAGCTGAATATAACAAACACATGGGAGGCGTAGACACGTCAGACATGATGCTATACTCATACTTAGATGAAAGAAGAGCCATAAAATATTGGAAAAAAGTAGTTTTCTCCATTTTCTCCCGAATGGTGCTGAATGCCTACATATTATATCGTCACAATACAGACGGCAAAACCAAAACAAGACTAGAATTCATTACTGATGTTATCCAGTCGATAACCACTGAATGGTTGGCACTAAAGAGGATAGCACGCGACACACCATTAGCGGAAACTTCAACAAATGTGCCCCGCATAGGTGTACGGAAACTGCCTGGAAAACTGGAAAGGGTTTGCGTGGTGTGCAGCAGAAAGGATGGTGGCCCAAAGAGAAAATCACGCACAGTTTGCAATAAGTGCAACAAAGGATTGCATGGAGTGTGCATTAGTAGCCACGAATGCTAAATAAATTATTTGTGTGAGTTGCAATAATAAAATTTGACACATTTGCAATATATAAATATAAATATTTATGACAACATAATTTTGTTTCAGCAATGTTATATTACCGATAACAATTACATATTTCGAAAGAGATAATCCGCCTGGCGCCTACCGTGTACCTTCAAGTTATGTTTTATTTTTGTTATGTAATATTGTTTATCTTGTTACAAAATATATTGGAAATACAAAGTATATGCTTCATAATAATTGACCCATATAAAATTATGGTGAAAAGATGGCTGTTTGTATGTGCGAATACGTTTTGTACGAGAGAACTCAACTTTTACTTCATTTATAAACATATATACCTTTGCTTTTTCTATAATTCTCAAATGAGTACAAATAAACTAGTGTCATTGTTTAGTTCTGTATTTCATCTATAATACGCAGCTTTTTGAATCATGTAAATATCGTTTCTCGTTTGGTTTTTATAAGCATTTTCTCGAACCCTTGTAAAACTGTGAAATTCGGCCGGTTATTCTCGCATAGGCACCTCTATTTCGCCCGGCACTAAAAGGGTTAATATATTTTTTTTCAAATTTTCAAAAGTAATTCTTAAGATTTATTTTGTGATATTAATAACATTTTCTTCCTAAAATTGAAATATATACCAATATTCTTATCCACTTTTAATCCGTAAGAGTGGACATACAGGAGTAAAACCTATAGACACCTACAGACGCATGAACAAACAAATGTTTCTCAGTTTTGTTTTGAACGACATTTTCAACAACTTGTCTCTACCATTTTAGCTTTTCTCTTAATTTTATATATTCTCACACACGTATACACACATACGTACATAAAAGGTATGGAAGAGATTTAAAAGTAAATGATATTTGTTTTAGGTTGTCGGAATGCACCCATTTCCCTAGAAGCAAGGTCATTGACCGGATGGAGTACTTCTAGGCACTGTGTTGTTGCAAAAGCTCTAGATATCACACCATCTTTCTTTCAGTCTATTAAAAATAAGGCTGGTGCATTGGTAATTGTCTTACCTGAACGGATGAATGAGCTAACAATGGAGCAGAAGCAGGTTAATCTTAATAGTTGTAATATGTTTTAGCATAATGTTATTGTAAATAATTAACGCAAGTTGGGTAACTTCTAGTTTTGATTGTAGCGCATTATGAATTTGGAAGAGTCTATGATGTATGGTTCTGAAACAATGATACCAGTATACTTTGTATTATGGCATTCAGACCTTCAAACAATCTTAGATGATATTGCGGAAGGCTTTATTACTGATGAGAAAGCTGGTTCGGCAGCGGAAGCCATGTATAATTCAATTTCCGCTAGTGGTTACCAAGTAGTAGTAGCCTCTGGACAAGCTCTTCCTAAAACAGATATTAAAGTCGCCACTTTGCATGGTAAATTAACTGGTACTGGCGCTGAAGAAAAGTTACCTACAATAGCGATAGTGACACATTATGACAGTGCTGGTATAGCACCTGTAAGTCTTACTTTGATATTATATAACATTTGATAATTATAAACATCAATATATGAAATACACACAAAACGTGTGATACATTTTATTCCTATTGTAGGAATTATCTTTTGGTGCAGACAGTAATGCTTCTGGTGTATCCATGCTCCTAGAAATAGCACGGTTGTTTTCTACCTTATATTCTAATGGTCGATCAAGACCACAATACAATCTTGTTTTTATTATAACTGGAGCTGGTAAATTAAATTACCAGGGTAGTAAGAAATGGTTAGAGGATCAATTGGATGGTTTAGAGGGATCTATTATACAGGTAATTATGGCATGCTGGAATGCTGACTTATTTTGATACTATAACGAAAGGAATGGTTTTTTTACTTCTGACATATTATCTTTCTCATGATTAACTCTCTTCGGTCGTAATAGTTGTAAGCATGGGTATCTTGCCGGGGATATCCTTTGACCGGAAAGAGTTAATGTATCTCTCAAAATTAATGTACGAGGGCAGTCCGATAAGTACTTAGCCTACAAAAGAAAAACGAAAATTTTGGAAAAGTGGCGATTTATTTCTCAACATAGTCTCCTTTTAGCTCGATTCTTGACCCAGCGATGCTCCAACTTCTTTAACCCATCTGAAAGATACGTTTTCTCGAAGTCTGCAAAGTAGGCCTCCGTGGCGGCGATGACCTTCTCATTCGGTCAAATTGGTCGAATTGGACTACGAACTGCTGCCCCATCCACCGTATTCTCCAGATTTGGCCCCGTGCGACATTTTTTTGTTTCCAAACTTGAAAAAGTCACTCGCCGGGCAGAAATTTGGGTCGAATGAGGAGGTCATCGCCGCTACGGAAGCCTTTGCAGACTTCGAGAAAACGTATTTTTCAGATGGGTTAAAGAAGTTGGAGCATCGCTGGGTCATGTGTATCGAGCTAAAAGGAGACTATGTTGAGAAATAAATCGCCACTTTTCCAAAATTTTCGTTTTTCTTTTGTAGGCTAAGTACTTATCGGACCGTCCTCGTATCTACAGTGTAAGAAGCTAGGAATCTCAATTTTGTAAATTACCCTTGCTATTCTTTTCGATATAGCGTAACTATTCGAATATATGATTATTTTAAACACAGGATGCAGCTTACGTAATATGCCTCGACACAGTTTCCGCGAGTGATAATTTATACGTACATGTATCGAAACCGCCTAAAGAAAATTCGTCTGGTGGTTTATTTTACAAAGAACTCAAAGCTGTGTCACAATCGTTGTACGCTGTCAACGTTGAAGGTGTACATAAGAAAATAAATCTTGCGGAAGAAATATTAGCTTGGGAACATGAGAGATACAGCATTCGAAGATTGCCAGCTGCGACTTTATCTACATTAAGGAGTCACGAAGATCCATCCAGAACTACTATATTAGATGTCACTAGAGAAGGACAAATAGATAAGTTGTACAAACATACTCAAGTTGTCTCCGAAGCATTAGCGCGTCATATATATAATTTGAGTTCTAGTCAAATCTTCGCTGGTTCATTGGTATGTTTATTACTACATTTATAGTGTATGTGCACATATATAGAGCGTTTGATAATTATGATGACGCAACGCTCAAGTGAACAAAGTATATATTTTCTCATTTCAACTTATTGCGCCAGTTCAGCAGTGCGGCTATAAAGAACAGACCACTTTTTTACAAAGTTCGTCTTACTCCACGTATTTGTTTATTTCATTTAATATATACAAAGTGTCCTATTTTACTTTAAACAGTCAAATATCAAGAAATTATAAGATTTTAGACAAAGAAATGTTTCGTGCAAAAGTTTTATGAGGGAGACACAAGATGGTGCCATTGATTGGTTTGGATAGTTGTTTGAAGCTTATCTCCAATTTGTCACATCGAAATCTCCATTTCTCACTGCAAATTATTTGTAGAAATGTTCAAGCTTCGAAATGACACATCAACTTTCAAAATATCTCTGGTAAATTTGTAACTACAATCACCTATAGTGAGCCCTCAAAACTTTAGGGAACAGCTAATATATATATATAGTTTAATTAATTTCTCAACGATTATTGCGAAATGTGTAAAATAGTGGAGAACTTTCATGTTCCAATTAATTCGTTATATCTGAATACGAGCGTTATATCGTTAATTGTAAAGCGCTCTGTACATGTTTTATTTAACTATGTACGTATAAAATGTTCATATTAAGATGTATTAGAAAATTATTTTTTTAACATCTTAATATTAATCATATGTAGAGTTAGTAATTATAAATGTTGACAAGTAACGATATATGTTTATACAAAGGAATTTCATGTTAAAATCTATCATTGCAGGATGTTTCAAAGGAATCGCTGTCCTTATGGTTTAATTATTTTGCTTCTCAACCAAGAGCGGCATCCCTACTAGTAGATAAACATAATTTACTAGTTGCTACTTTGAAAGAAGCAATGACGAGATATTTGGGAGATGTTAAAATTACTTTGCACGCTCCTGATAAACGGGATCCAGAATTTGTATTTTATGATGTTGCAAAAGCAACTTTGAATGTATATAGGTAAAATACATAGTTTTCTATATTTTCTATATACAAATACAACACGCGCGTACTTCATATACACACGTACAACACACGCATGCACGCATGTACAAATATGCGGCAAACACGTGCGCGCACACAAATGTTACACATAGTAAATAATATTTATATGTAAATAGACTTTCCAATTATATGGATAATTATTTTTATTTTATTGCAGTGTAAAGCCGGCTGTATTTGACCTCTTTCTTACAATCGGCATAATTTTGTACCTGGGGATACTGTACATAATTGTGCACAATTTTCCATACGTTTATTCCCTAGCAACAAAACTCTCCGCAAAAAGCAAGACAACTTAAATTTATTTCATATTTACAAGCAAGGAACTGAGAATTATTTAAATATTAATTTTCAGTAATGTTGAACAATCGATCTATGTTGAAAAGAGCGTTTGCTGTAATTAGAAAGAGAGAGTGTGTATGTGTGTGTGAGAATTTCCTCTGATAACTTATATAAAGTACACATTGATTGCGTTCAGAAAACACAATAGTTGTGCAACAGTTGAGTAATTCGTCAACATTAGTCTAAATTTAGGGGTCTAATAGTAAAGGCCAATAATCATTGACTGCTCATTGATCACTTGTGTTTTCTGAATGCAATCGTTGATGCATATGTAGGTATTTGCGGTTGACATGATATATCAAACATACAAATTCGTTTATGTATTTATTTCACGAATTGTTAATTACGTAATAATTAAAAATATGGTATACCTTTTTATAAAGCTCCATATTATTATCCTTTCTGAGTTTTTCTTCTAAAGAGATATTGTACTCCTTAAACTTAGAATTAAGCACTTTTTTTATTAAATGCACGTTTTTTATTTCAACCTAGATTATAACTTATTCAAAGTAAAAAAAGAAAGTCGGAAAAAACCGGTTGGTTTTTTGTAATTTTTTACAAGATACATTATTACGATGGCGTAGACATCTCAGTACACACACGTACAAGCACGGAATTAGTTCTACTATTTTGTAATTGTTAAACGTTTTCTTTTTGAATGTGTACGAGTAAGATTATATCGGACAGTCTCATCAGGATGTCATTAAGATGCACAGTATGTACGGTTTGTTATTCATCACTATTATCGTAACAATTTTCTTTTTGAACAGTATTTATGAAATGTTACGTAGATTTGCTGTTACTTAGATTTTCCACAATAGCGGCGGTTTTGAGTTCGATTCTCTTACAGCCACTCATTGAGTATAAATTATGCGGCTTGGGTCCAAAGCTTAGATGCGACAGAATCTCCTGGATCATATCTTCCTTCGGAGAAATGACATTTCGTTCAGTGAATGCACGTACTATACATTTCCTCGTGTGCACTTCCTCGAGTGGCAGGAATGGCACATAATAATCGATCACATTGGTCTGTATGGTATCGCTATGGTGAAAACCGCCCTTCTCGTTGAACGCACCATCAGCGATTAGTTTCTCGAAGTCCTGTAGCCGCATATCCTCTCGTTTTTTACCTCTTTCCCACAGACTAGCGAGCTGTCGCACAATCTGCGCGCTACCGGTGTTGGATAAGAAGATGAAGATCGCTTTGTTCTGATATATGAACTCGTTGTGTTTCGATGATTTGTGGTAACTGTGGTAGTCCAGGAACGGTACCAGCGTGTTCAGTAGGCCTTCCGGCATCTTGTCCACCTCGTCGAACACGAACATTGATCTCTCACACTTTCGTAAGCTTTCTGAAATTTTTTCGTACAGCTCCTCCTAAATCGTGGAAAACAGTATTCTTATATATTTATCTAATTATTTCGGTCTTCAGTCCCTGCCGTTTTGTTTTAGTGGGTAACAAAAAATTGTTGAATGTAGAGATTCGAAATAAATTTGTAGAATTAAAAATTCAAAAGAGAAAGTTAAAACAGGGACTGAATACCAAAATTATTTCAATTGCCGGTATTTTATAATTTTGGTATGATACAGATATTGGGCATTTAATATCAATATTACATCGAAATTGTTGTCATATCGTTGTTATAAAATAACAATACATACAATACTGTAATAATTTCTGTAATACTGTAATAAAATAACAATATATACAGTACTGAAATAATTATATTCGGTATTCAGTCCCTGCTTTACTCATACAAATTAGTTTAAATAGATAATAAAAAATACCTTATATTCATCTATCTTCCTTTGCAAAGGATAATCGTTGCGGCCATTGAAAAAGTAATAATATTTACTGTGGATTCCTTCTTTGTAGAGTGCTGTGGCAATCATTTGCACTACATAAGTTTTTCCAGTTCCTGGTGTGCCATGAAAACTCATGACTAGTGCCTTTGGTGAATTGTGTGTATGAAAATATCCACGAAGTGCATTTATGATGGTCTCGTGAGCAATTTGCTGACCATACAGATTAGCAGTAAGCATATAATTTAATCCTGTAATTTTATTATGCAGATGTTTACACACAAGCAATAATTAATATCTATACATATTAGCACATATAACTTTAGATTTTTGTTTAATTCTAAAGGCAAAAAGAAAGTTAGAAATATGTGATGATTTGTAAATCGACACACATACACTTTTATATATAGGATGTTCTAAGCCGACAAACTTCAAGTACTTATAAAGGATATTTAATATTGGAATATATATATATACACATAGAAGTATCGAGTATTTTTAAAAATATAAACTAGATATCATTCCTGCATTTCAGAAAGTATTAAGTATTACTATACATATCCATTCAAGATTTGATCAAACTTCTTATGAAGAAATTATCACAAAAATGCAATAACATAGTCTTATAATTAAGTGAATGGAATATGCGTCTACCATAAATAAATATCAATATTCTAAAAGTATGGAAGAATATAACTTTTAATATAGCTAACTTACTATCTATATCGGAGAGAATATATTTGTCCGTACAACATTCCTGATATTCGCAGTTATACTTATCATACATGTAATAAGCAAAACTACTCAAGGCTGCAGTAGCCACGGAAAACGTTATAAGCTCACATTGTATGGATATAATAAAGATGGACAGAAGCAAAAAAATGTAAATATAACACTTCATTTTTAATGAACACTATATTTTATATTTTCTTCTATAATCTTCCCCCCTATATAGTTTACATGACAACAGTTATTCCAAGTTATACAAGCAGTGTTAAGATCGTTCTTAACTAAATTAAATTTGATTTATTAATTAAAAGTAGATCTTCGCTTATAGGCATCACAAAGGAAATTTAACACGGCTGAAGTAATCGGACAAAACGTTCGAAATAGGATCGGAACAGTCAAAGGTGCACAGAAACAGGAGACAAATTCCGAATTGACTGTATCTCTCTTTCTTTCCAAATATCGGTTATAGGCTAATTCATTCGTAGTTGCTTTTCAAAAACCTCACTCGCGGTGTGTTGAAGATTTTCTAAAGCCAGTGGTACACGATGCTTGTTTCGTGCTGGTTTGCTTGTGGATAGAAATACTGCGTTCTGATTGGTGCATTTCCAAAAAAATGGATGACAATATTTAAAGCGTTCGGAATCCTCGATGCACGAAGGCACACCTTTCCTACCGAAATCATGGAAACAAATCGCACGTGTGCGGTTCCCGAACGCACTGTAAATGCGGCCAATGTTTATAATGTTATCCCGCCATTGCTTTGAACTCATAAGACAATGAAAAAGATGATGAAACATGCAATCAAGAAAATATCTTCAGTTAACATTGGCTATACTTAAACCGCATATCGTTAAATGCCCTTTTGCTCTTCAGGTACGAAATTCGCTTATTATAAATTAAATACAATCCGAGTTCGCGAAGGAGGTTAATTGGAACGATTTCATTCGCGTTAATGTAATCGAGTGAGAAATTTTAAAACACTTTCCAGAAAAAATTATCACTAAAGTTTATTCTGATTTTTCAGAAAATTCGCGATTTAATAATCGACAATGATTTCAAAGTTGTCAGATCACGCAGGATGACTATCTCTCGTGAAGAAGCTGAGCTTTTTTACAAGGAACACAGGGACAGATTCTTTTATAATCGTCTCCTTTCGTTCATATGCAGCGGACCATCGGACATACATATTTTAGCAGCGCATGATGCAATTGTCAAGTGGCGACGATTGATGGGTCCAACTAAAGTCTATCAGGCACAATATATCGCACAGAATACCATTAGAGGAATGTTTGGATTATCAGATACTAGAAACGCCACTCATGGGTCCGGTAATATTTTCTACAACATCCGTAATAATAGATGCTTGAAACTTTTTTTCTTTACTTTCCAAACGATTGTATCACAAATGTCTGAATCACTTTGAAAGTTGCTCCAAAAAATGAAAAGTTTCTAAAGTTTTCCATTATCCCGAAGAAATGTTTACATGTATGTTTTACCGATATATTTGGATTATATTAATATAGTCGATTGAATAGGCTTCTCCGAATTGTTTATTTTGAATAACTACCAAAACGAATGAAGGCTTTCATCATTTGTTCAAAATAATTTGATACGTCGTGATGTTTTGTTTATTCTAGATTCAACGGAATCTGCAAGCAGGGAGATAACTGTGTTTTTTAAAGATTTTAACATAAGGAACTGGTATGACAATGAAGAGTTATTTTATTATCTAGGAAGATTGTATTTTGATCAAACATCGTTCGTACATACCATTGACAAAAGCTACACGAAAATATGAAAAATGGGCGAGTTATGAAATAATTGGTTAGTTGTTTTCAACTCTCCTCTTTTCCTTGCTTTTTGCATTCTGTATTACATCAATTTAAATAAAATTTATCATATCCACTCTCTCAGAAACTCATCATTATGTAATTGTTATGCTTTTATATACAAAACAATGGACAAAATTAAGGGATATGTTTTATTGCGAAAAAATAATTTTATAATCCTTTCTTAATCACAAAATCTTTCAAACGTGAGACAATTGAGAGTAATTTTTCAGTATGTGCGAAATGCATGTACAATTAATCATTTTGCAACACTTGGCAATAAAACAATCACATTCATTATATTAGACCCTCGATATAGTGCACGATACTTCGTGATGATGATAACAGCCAACAATAGTTACTGTATGTACATGTTATATAATCATAAGGGGGATACAGTCTATGCATTTATCTCGACGTAAACTTTAGGACGTGAAAACACTTTAATCCCTTCTTCTAATTTATTCAATTGCTTCTCTATTTCCATCTTACGCCTTTGTGCCCTGAGTGTATCCGTTTTTATAGGCATCATATTCAATTCATCGACATATTCTTGATAATCTACATTGAGACATATGGTACAGATTAATTTGACAAATATTCATTTAACCTTTAAAGGAAGAAAATATCCCGAATACTATTAAATATTATTTACAAGATACGCACTTTTTTTTAATAACCGCAATGTCTCCTTACGCTCGTCATCAGGCAAAGGTACATGACCCTCTGGACAATCAGGATATAACATTTCCACTTTGGATTTCTGCTCTTTTTGCTGAGCTTCTTTTCTATCTTGAAGATATCTATTTGCAAAATTATAAAGATGTCTTGTAATATATTCAGCTATGTGATCGAGCAGCTCAAAGTAGAAATATTTGTATTCAAAATTTGACTTTGGATAATATTTAATATCGAAAGGAGAGAAATCAAGCGAAAATAATGTTCACTATAGGACAGAAGAGAAAAATAATTTTCGCTTGCTCTCTTTGCGTTTACATCGCATAATTTGTTTTTCACGTTCGAATACAAGTTGCTCGAATATATCCACGAGTCCGAAGGATTTGAAGAATTTAAGATTTATCATAAAATTTCTACCGTTCGAATTGTTCGATTATCTGCAAATTTTGATGAGTATTATTTGCGATATCGTACTTAGGAACAACTCCTTTGCGATAATGTACAGGTAGTGCACCACTGTTGAGTTGCATCGCCAACTTATTAGCCACGGAAGTGTATTCTTTATTCAACTTGATGAAGTCGACTTCTTTATTGTGTGTCGGTGACACAGCATTTCGTAAATCAAGCTTCCGCAAGTCTTCAGGAGTGTACATATCACCTCTGCTGTTTGCAGCAGAATATGACTGTAGTTTCGAAACTTTTTTCCCTTGTTCATTTAAATTGACATTACTAACTGTATCGTCATGCTTTGTAATTCTTTTTGAGGGATACCTGTTAATGAGAATCCGATTGAGAGAAAGTGTAGCTCTTACATAAAGTTTTACTGTTGTTGATTCTACATATATTACTCCATTAATAAGTCAACACAATAAATAAGAAGGAAATAAGTCAGAGTTATTAAGAGAAAAAATTAGATGGATATGATTATCAAAATATTTAAGTAAAGATGGGGAAGAAAATAAAATCAGGAGATGATTTCTTTCTCGTCTATTCTTTATATAACAATTTAAATATACTTACCGAATGATACCTTCGGAATATATACTTTCCATTTGGTCTGTATCCAAAGTTTGGGTTCCTTGATTTTTGCACTTAACAATATTTTGTACATTTATATTATTTACAACATTGTCAAATTTATGTACATTTAGTAAAGACGAAATTTTTTGCCGACTGTAATTTTTATTGTGTTTGCTTATTCTTTCTGGTTTTCTCTGTTTATCAGATATGTTACAATCTATCTCTGTTTTGAAAATTTTGTTGGAAGCAGTAACATGCTCCGATTCAAGTATATCAATTTCATCTTGAGCTTTTTGCTCCTTATTTTCCACTTTATTAGTTGGAGTCAGGTCGATATTATCTTTCGATACTGTGTTATTATCTTCATGTTTCTTTTTTTCACGAAAATGAGTGATTACCCTCGCAGATACATTTTGGTATTTATCTATGGGTCTGCCGTGATATTTACGCAGCTGTAGTTTCTGAAACTCTTCTGCTTCCTTGTTAGCTTGAAAGCACTGTTCCATTCGCCGGAGGTTTTTCACATTTTCATGAATGAAATTTTTCCTCTTGAGTGGTTCTGAAAATAATACATAAATATCTAAAGTATTCTGTGTGTGTGTGTGTGTGTGTGTGTGTGTGTCATTAATCGCAGTAACATTTTTATCGTATTTAATAATGTCCGTTCATAATAAATAAAAAAAAATAAATACACACATACGCATAAATATTACTTACTAGGGTCCGGAAAGATCCCCTTTAGTGTTGTTACTTTCATTTTTTCGATAATGATATTTCGTCGACGCTATAACTGCTCTACATTTAGAATTTACATACTGAAAGAGGACTGTTGTTTGTACACGAGATTAACACAGTTTTATCACATAATTTATATGAAGCATTACGCAACCGTCCGTTACCACATAAACAATTTTGTTTACTTTTTGTTCGCAGTTATGGCCGCGTACAGCCTTAAGGCTTGTCTTTCACACAGCGTCCATTACAAACTAGGAAGATCCAGAAATCTCAATATTAGAGAGCGACACTGCCGTTCAATGTTAGAACTTCATTGTGTCAGTCTCTGTCGGTAAGAATGGATAACACAATAACAACTGATCAATAGTGGGCAATTTAAATTTCTTGAGGTCGATAAGTTACCAGGGTGGATAAATTTTCGAATGACGATAAGTTACGGGCGTTGATAAATTACCGAGGGTCGATGAGATTCCGCTGATCGATTAATTATCATGGATGATAAGTTTCTGAGTTTCGTTCAGTTATCAAAGTCGATATGCTTCCGGGAATCGGTAAGTTACCAAGGTTGATAAGTTTCTGGGGGCAAAAAATCTCTTCATAGCGCATCGCAGAGGCTGAGTGAGTTTCAAAGATTGCAATTCTCGGATAGATTCAAGTAAGAATGATACTTCATATTCATCCAATATATATAAACCATAGTGTATTCTCGAAGCAATATATGATCACACCGGTCGAGGCCATGTCGAGGTCATGTCGAGGTCATGTCGAGGTCATGTCGAGGTCATGTCGAGATCATGTTGAGGTCATGTTGAGATCATGTTGAGGTCATGCTGAGGCCGCTGCGCGTCGATGTAAACAAATGATCGTTGTAATTTACCTATTGCGAGTTACCAATTTTTTTTTTCACTCCTTTATTTGAAATTGAATAAGGAATCGAAATATGTAAACATTACTGACGTAATTGATTGAGAAGTACATGTAATTTCTCTATGGACGGAATATAGTTCAACAGGAGTGAAGCAATAGTGAGGAGGGGGATTAGATCGTCGGCCATTTATGTGGGCCACTAGTAGTGCCACTTATCGATACTTAGTTATATTATCTGCTTTAATCATCCTGTAATAGTCTTAACTTTCTTAACTGTTTAATACTTGATCTCCCTTTTTCTTTCTTTTCCGTTATTATAAATATATATTCTTTCTTTTCCGTTATTATAAATATATGCTCTAAATCGGCATGTAGTGTCGCTTTCCCTATAGGTCCGAAGTAATACTTTATGTTTTCTATAGATGACAGCACTAGTGGCCCATGTAAACACGGCCGACGATTTAATCCTCCTCTCTACCATTGCTTCATACCCCTCATCCAATCATATCCGTCACCCTCTTCACGCCTAATGCTCCATCCTTTAAGTCCATGTGCATGTGGATGGGGGCTGATGGCGGCCGTGAGGCTCCAGTGATAAAGTAAAAACCACAGCGCAGCCACTCGGCGCAGCACATCATCCGTTTCCGTATAGTGCGTCACTTCGCGCGTTTAGAACGGAATTGATCTTTGTGTGTACGAGTCGAGCTACCTAGACCATACGATTACAAGACTGCGCCACGAGATCTTGCCTTTTCCCTGTGATCCCGGATTTTCGTGGGATAAGTCATGTGTTCGCTCAAGCCGGATGGCAAAAATCACACCATGATACGCGACGACGATGTCAGTGACGCGTTTGGCTGCACCAGGTAGGAAACGAACTTCACGTTGGGTCGTAACATCCGACGCGTGCGAAATCGTGTATTCATGTTGCTGCGACACAAAGCCTTGCAATGAACATTCGCGCACAATCGTGAAAGTAAGATGTAAATTTGTGCAAATACATTTCTGTGAATAGTTTTCTATATCTGCGAATTTGACGTAGAAGTAGTAGTAATTTTGAAGTAGAAATAGTTCGAATCAAATAATTTCGCATAAATTCTTGTGGTGAGATATCAAGGAAAGTATTTAGACCACCAGTTGAGTCTTAGGTTTTCACATTACCAGTTGTTTGATCACTTGGTTGGAATGAGTCATTTCTCAGATGCATCGAACCAATTGACTAAGAACGAAAAAAAACAAAGAAATATTATAATATGGAGTGGTCAAAAAGAGATAAAATTGAATTTTTTGCAGGAATAGCATTGTTCCCATAGGGCCGTTGCAAACAGCACCTACAGATCGCTATGCTTTTTACTATAAGATGAGCCATGAGAAACGTGGCTTAGCCATTATTTTTAATCATGAGTTCTTCACAGTCTCGCATCTCAAACCTCGTTGCGGTACAAATGTCGATTGTGAGAATCTAAGCAATACACTGAAAAACCTTGGTTTTGAAGTAAATGATTTTCATAATTCGACTCACAAAGATATAATAAAAAATTTAGAAAGGGGTAAGCCAGTCTTTGAATTGTTTATTTGTTTTGTTACTGAAAAAAATTACTTCTCAAAAAGTATAAGAGAAGAAAGCATCGAAAGAATACTTCATAAAATCATCACAGAACATAATAACAAGTATACCTTGTGAAACAATAGCTAATTATTATCTTCACAGTTGCAGACATGGATCATTCCCAACATGATTGCCTGATAGTGGCTGTACTAAGCCACGGTGAGCTCGGAATGCTTTATGCTCATGATACTGGGTACAAAGCTGAATCTCTTTGGCAATATTTCACTGCCGACAGATGCCCGACTCTGGCTGGTAAGCCCAAGATGTTCTTCATACAAGCCTGCCAGGGTGATAGACTGGATTCAGGTATTACACTGAAAGAACGTACCGAAACGGATGGACAGTCAACCACAACATTCCGTATCCCCAGTCAAGCAGACTTTCTGATTGCTTACTCAACCATACCTGGTTTGTATCGTTAATTTGAGCACTTTCTTCAAAACATAGATAGTGATAGCGGAAAGGAGCTGCTTTGTGATTCAAAAAGTGTCTCGACCGGCAGGTTATTATTCCTGGAGGAACACCAGTCGTGGATCATGGTTCATGCAGGCGTTGTGCATGGAATTGCGCGAAAACGGCACCCGTTACGACATGTTGACTCTGCTAACGTTCGTGTGTCAACACGTCGCCCTGGACTTCGAGTCGAACACGCCTGATAATATTACCATGCATCAACAGAAACAAATCCCGTGTATCACTTCTATGTTGACGCGTTTGGTGAAGTTCACAACTCCGAAGAATGGCCTAGTATAGTCGAGCATTGTGAAGTAAGTAATTATCTACTTACTCATTACGTACACAGACCAGCATAATGTAACGGTAGCCTTAATATGTCATATAACCGTGGTAGTAAGATATCCTATCGTACGCATTATCGATTCATCATTTATTTATCACTCGAAGAAATAGCAGCGATTTGCCAGTGGTATATTTGTTATAACAATAGCTGCACAATAATAATATTCAGAAACAGATGTGAACGGTTACAAGTAGCTTAATCATTATATGCGTGTTAAGGCTATGTCTTGCTGGTATGTGTACTCACGATACACAGGTCTGATCATCTCTCAAAGCTGCTAGCTGGATGGAACGTACCAATTTTATTTATACGCTGCACTTTGCCAATGCGATTGTTGTGTATTGCATTTTGGGAACAAGATGTTGTATCTTGTATATTTAATAATTCTACAAATTGTCCGTGCAAGTACTAAAGTAACGTTTAAAAGTAAACATTCATACATTAAGAATAGCAATATAAGATAATATCCTCTTATTATTGATAAGTTTCTGTACACAATAGTATTATTTTTCTTGTTTTCTTCTTTCTCTACTTAAGTTATTCTTTTTATCCTATCTCTCGCAAGAGAACAGATAACTACATACTGCCACATTGTGCATTTATTTTTCACGTCTTCAGTCACAATTACTTTCATGACACAAAGAATACATATTACAAAAAGAAAGTGAAATATATGTCCTTTCGTTATCTTATCTGAAGGTATAGCACAGAAACAGCTATTTATGACAAGCATTAAAGTATAAAACACAAAGATTTATTAGGAGACACTTGAGATCTCCTCTAAAGCAATCGCTTTGCCTGTGAGATCTTCATTTAGCAAGTAATTGAAGTACATAATAAGTACAAAAGTGACAGATTTACCGATTATATTAAATAATATACCATATATGTATTCTTAATCATATTTTCCATCGGTATATAATTTATATATAATAGCATATATAACATACATTGATATATAAATATATGAAACATATATTGAAGAAAAAAAATCACAATAAATATTTCATACATTCTATTGCAATAGCACTTTGATGTTGCATATATATATTAATAGAATATTTTTTAATCAGTATATACGCGATGTGACTGTCCTAAACTTTTACAATCATATACGTATATTTTATACCGAACATGTGTAAGAGCAATCTGTGTACGTTCATTGCAATAAGCAATAGCCTGACGTCAACGAAACAATGTGTATTTCGCGACTCTACGCAATTGTATAACCCGCCTGAGATAGAAAATAGTTGTGATTACCTGTGTATAAGCAGCAACTACAATGAGTATTCAGACGTTACAGAAACAGTTTTGAAAAAGAAAGTGCGAGAGAAATTTCTCCGTAGTTAGGCTAATTGAGATAAGTTACCTGTGCATGCGCCGAAGTATCAGTCAGCGGATGTACAATGGAATGGATAGTTAAGGAACAATTATATATATATATATCGACGGCTGCGGCTAAGAGCAACAAAATTTTGCGAAACGTGATACTGAGTCTTTCATAGTAAGAATAATCGAATTCTCATAGGCCTTATATATTTGCAATTGTTTTATAACTACGGTTAAACTATATAAGACTATATAACATAAATACATATATACATATATATGTGTACAGGATGAACCAATGTGATTAACTTAATTTTTTGCTGTTAGTGGAGCGATTGAAAATGTTCTTGTTCAGTATACCATGGTGAGCTTCAGGATGATCTTAAAGCTCACCTTGAATCATGTTATATTAGACAAAAAATTTTTCAAGCGATTCACTAACAGCAGAACAAATTAAGCTGATCACATTCCGTGGCTTACCTTGTATATTAAGACATCTCAGGCCGCGTTCTGATATTTACTCCCAGTACTGAAAATCTATAGTTTATGTCACGTATATTATAGATTTTCAGTACCGACGGTGAATATCAGAGCCGCAGCCTCAATATACAAGACGTTAGTAGTTCTGCGAATCGCGTTTTCACTTATTGTTCCTCTTATAAAAATGGCTGCGTTCAACAGAAGCGCTTGGTGGTCACATTGTCTGTGATTGGAGCATGCTTGATAGATTCAGAAGAGTGTGTATTCGTCAGGAGTGATAATCACTGAACGCTGGATTTCTGCTGGAACGCCGCCCGTAAGATGCTCGCAGTTTATATCATGCGAACGCGATGTTGCGATGTGAGCATCTTATTATCTAAAAGATGTTACAAAGTAATTGCTCAAGAATATAATGATGCGGTTGCAAAGTAGAATTGCACAATGTCTCACGTACCGTATTTTTGTGATAAGTGTGCGCTGACAGGTGAATTCATTTGTGAAACTGCATTTTTCAACATTGATACCGGTAAAGTAGCAATTTCGCAGCATCGTTATACCGTAGCTTTAGCGATACTTAAGTGTGCTTTTTGTAATACATATATTTGTAATATCTTTCTATACACGGACTTATACAAATTTACAAAATAAACGGGATAAAACGCACGGCTGGCTATGATTTCTTAATGCTGCAGTTAATCAGGCACAGTACTTTCCTCTTGAAGTGATAATAAAAAGTATATTTCTTGGACATATTTCTTTTTGTATTCGAGATAAAAAGAGTACACATACATACATACATATTAGGGGTTTACAAATTTGTTATTAAACACTACCATATTAATGTTCACAAAATTAAGATTACTTTCGCATTATCGACCGCGACTTCGGGAACGGTAACTTCTAACAACGCGGCAAGAATACGCATCTTTATACACGAGATATTAATTAACTTAACACAGTCATATAAATAGATTCACTGTAAATGGCAATGTTTGAGGGCCGCACGTAAGGGCACAGTGTTTCTCGCGGTGTGACGGTAGCTCTTTCGATTTCGAAGCCGCAGATTTTGCACTTACGTTAGGCGGTGGTACAACTTGGTCCCTTCGATTGATTCAAGTACAAAAGATTACAGATCTTGTCATTGAGGCACTTGTCCGGGGATGTTGATTATCGTCATCTTATTCGGTAATCGTTGCGACCTCTCCGGCGCGGTGTACGGACGGATTAACCTCGCGTGTGGGTTACCGTCGCGATGATCCAGCTCCAAATTCAAAGGATCTAATATCGTCGTTATGGTCTGCGTGCTTTTCTCGCCGGCTTCCTCGGGCGAATCCAGGGCCTCCGCGTTAGGCGAGAGATTCTCGTATTCAATAATCGGTTGCTCAACTGCAAGAGGGGCAGTCTTGTTTTTTCGCACGAAAACTTTCGCGACGTTCCTCCCGTCGCTGGTACCTACGAGAAAGTTCATTCGTCCACATTCGAATCGTGTATACATTCACATCTTACAAACACACATCGTCAGCTGGATAACACATACCATTACGTGACTCACTTATCGCGTGTTCGTCCTGAAATTTTAGATCATCAATTATATAAACCGCCAAACGTCATCCTTGAGAGCGAAGAATAAATGAGTAAATGAAAATAAATGAAAATAAATGAAAATAAATAATAAAATAAATCGCCCGATCGACTCGGGCGCGCACCTTAGCCGCTAGAAGATCTCTGATGGGTTTAAAAGGATTCGAGTGCACGGACGCCCTCGACGGCGTGTTCGACGCGACCGACCGCGTGTCCTGGATTCTCTTACGTTGGATTCGCTGCGGCTGTCTCGTTCTGCCGTTCAGCGCGGCGTAATTCTTCACGACCGTGTCCAACAGCCACCTGCGCGAAACAACGTCTGATCGCAAACGCGGAAGTACATGCCGTGAAACTCGCACTATCCACGTGCATCTAAATTCTGTTAACCGGCCACGGACTCACTTGTAACCGTTTCTCACGCCGACGTTGCTGTTCCTCGACTGTTCCTTGTAAACGCAGGAGCACGTTTCAACTCGGGTCGGACACTTCATTGCGTTGGCAGCGCGCTCCACGTCCAGGTTCTCGACCAGGTCCAGCTCGTCGACCGCGCCATTCAGGTCCTGCTTGTTGGCGAGTCTGTGCGCATTGCAAAACGCGACGATGATGAGACACGCGGTATCGGCAATACGCCCCGTCATATCTACGCAGCACTTTCTTTAATCGCATACACACGTGAATAATTCACAGATGCTGATTCTTCGTTTTCTCTCCGCGTTTCCTTAAACTATGCACTATGCGTGTAACGTATCAAGCAATCGTGTAAGCAAGCATCACCGATCGTGATGGGTGCGTAAGTAAACAGCGTGCGAAAACGTAAGCGTAAATTCAGTTCCCTTACAACAACAATGGTTTCGTCGAGATATGCTCGTGTGCGATTAATTCGTTAAACACGACTTTATTTTCGGCAAGACGGGAGATATCGCTAGCGTCCACCACGTATATAAGACCGTGTATCTAGAAGATGTCAAGGTGATAGGTACAATATCCGGGGCCTCCCATTGCCACTGTGTACAGACACAGCGGGCGATTGTATAATTGCGAATAATTCCATCGGTTACTTGTTACCGATCACACTTAATTACAGTTACTCGTACGATCGTAACTACTGTCGCTCATATTCGGATAATATTACAAGAATCACTCACGTCGTTGTAGTATTTGGGCCACAACGCCCTGATCTGTGAACTACCACCGATATCATATATCTTCACCAAATATGATTTGTGCTTTAAGGTTACCATACGGAACCCCATCGTAGGCAATACGTTTTGATCTGGATCTACAAAGATAAATAGGTGTGTGTTGCATAAAAGATCCGAGAATTTGTTTTCTACAAAGTAAAGTACATATATATATTTATATAGATTCACACACACACACACACACACACACACACACATTTAACGTGATACTTTTCACGGTATCGTAATGCGATCTTTATCTTCTAAAAAATACAGTCTTGAGAGACTCGAATTTATGACTTTCTAGATTCAAGTTTAAGAGAAATAAGCTTATCATTTTGCGATAAGGTCCATTTTACGATAGTAATGCTCGCACCAGGAGTCACTTACCACCGCTGATATGATTCAAAACCGAAGATTTCCCGGCGTTGTCCAGTCCCACGATAAGCAAGACAATGGTTCTGAAATAACGCGGGACAATGTGAACAAACCGGACATCGGATAAAACGGACTACGTGATGAGTTAATGTAAACAAATGTACCTTTCTGTTCCGCGGTTCGTCCGTAGCCTCTTCAGCATGCTCCTGATGCAATTGCCCATCGCGAGGAAGGATCCTCCGCGATTGTACGTCGCGCTTTTAATCGCGCATCGACGGGCTCTTGTCATTCATTGACCCGCAGGATCGTATATTCATATTTCGTAGATAACACAACAGGTAACGAAATCCAGGTGAGAGACACACATACACGTACACGCTCACAGGTGACGCATCCACCACGCCACGCACAACGGAGGCCGCCATATGCGCGAATGTATATACAGAGTGTATCAATAATTACGAAGCGGTCCTGCGTGTAAGACGAAGATCGAGGCCGGAAGCCCGGATTCCCTTCCGGAAAGCACAATATTACGTGATAATTGCACAAAGTACAAGAGATACGTTTGATATTGCATTGTTCACTATGGAGGAGCAATTGAAGTCCCTAAAAGTCGGCTTTATCGGAGGTGGAAATATGGCCATTGCTATAGCCGCTGGTTTAATTAACAAAGGTAATTTTATCCTCTCTCTCTTTCTTTCTCTCTCTCTCTCTTTATCTCGGTAATAAACTGATGAGTATAGAACAGATTTATTCACGTGGAAACACCAATGTGTTCTGTCACAACAGGTATATTAGATTCAGACAAATGCTGGGTTTCCACTCGTACAGATAGAACGCACTGTTCTTGGAGGGAACTGGGCACTCGTCCGACCTTGAAAAATCACGAGGTCCTGGACAACTGCGACGTCGTGTTTCTGGCGGTAAAACCGCACAACCTGGACGATGTCATAGTGTCGGAATTGTCGAGGATGCAGCATGAGTCAAAGCCGAGTATAAGAATATCGAAGTTTAGGAACAAACTATTTATCTCGCTGCTTGCTGGAGTGACTCTCGACATCTTGGAAGATGTAAAGAAAGCAGGATTTTACATGAATAATCTTTTACTTGAATAATCAATTTTTGCATAATGCGTTATGCTTCAAATATTCCTTGTGGCAATTCGTGAAGATGAAATATTTTCAGAAACTCGCTCAGATCGTGGAGTCGCCGAGAATAATTAGAACTATACCAAATACACCTCTGATGATTGGAGAGGGAATTACAGGTGAGTCACAATTACCGTGCCATCTGGACTAATTTGTAAATGTAAATGTAATTTTTAGCTTCTTGCCAGCGACACACCAATGTACAAGATCTAGAGATAGTGGATGCATTGTTCTCCCATCTGGGTATGTGCGTAAATGTTCCAGAATCAACTATGAATGCCGTTGGTGGTCTGACAGGTTCTGGTCCCGCCTTTGTAAGCCTTCACGATGCTATTGCATTATTAAGAGAAGAGAGAGAGAGAGAAAGTTACCTACAATTTCAGATGATTACTGTTTAGGCTTATGTCATCATAGAGGCATTATCAGATGGTGCTGTGAGAATGGGTGTACCGAGGGCAACAGCGACTAAATTCGCTGCGCAAGTACTGGTAGGCGCTGGAAAAATGGTGCTCGAAACCGGGAAGCATCCTGGTCAGTTGAAGGACGAAGTCTGCTCGCCCGGAGGTACCACTATCGCTGGCGTTCACGCTATGGAAACCGGCGGGGTCAGGTATTTTTTCAGTTATTTATATAAATATAAATAAAATGCATATATCTCGTTGTTGAATGTTCGCACGTTTAGATATCAGATTTAGATACCAGCTAACTTTCATTTATCGAACTTTGCAGGGGATCTATGATCAATGCGGTTCAGGCTGCCGTAAATAAAACGAGTAAATTGATATAAGTCCATGCTAAGCCAGAGCCTGGCTATAGACAATATTTTAGGACAATATTTTATTCGTAATGAATATTGGGGTAAATATGCGTTTGATATAATTTTTGCATTTATTTTATTTTGATTATTACATTTTTTTACTTTTGAATATATAGTTTTTCTGAATAATGTTGACATAATGTAATCAACGTTACGCAACGACAGAAGGAATGGAATGTCTTTTTTTGCAAGGACTTAGAATTCAAAACACACATTTTTAAAGATCGTGTTCCTATATAAACGCATAAACCTCATTTTCATAAATTTTCATAAATGAGTTTATTACAAAAAACATATAAATGTATAAATATGTATACAAAGAAAAAAGGCAAATAAAATTGCAACCAATTAAATCACTTGTTAATGTGTGAATTTTTTTATGCTACACTAGAAATATACAGAAAAGTTTGACGTGTTTCAGTCTATTACGTATGCAAATATAATATAATAAATATACTCAAATATAATAAATATATTCTAATATATTAATATATACAATAAGTCGCTCCAATAACTTTATTATCTCATAATCCTAGTATATTTGATTGTTTAAAAAATTATAAATTATTAATAATCTTACCTGATATAAGATGTTTAATAATTTATTTGTTAGTTGTCCATAATCAATCTCATAAAAAAAAAAATTTATTAAGATTTAATCGGGTCTTCTCAGCAGTAACAATGCGCGTTTGTATTTCTATTATGTATACGAGTATATATATACATATACTACTTGAAATAATTATTGTATTCCATTTTATACATTGTATCACATAAGCCTTTGTCTGTTTGTACTTAACTTTTTGAATATTCTACACAACGTGAAGGGTCCGTAGGATAATATTCTTGACACTTAGTCATCAGCCTCTTGAGTGCTTGGATGTACTTCCTCTGAGTCTCGTCATTCATAACATGAGCGACATTTTTTGAGAAAATCTTCTCTCTTCCGGTACGTGCGTGAATACCGACCATAGTTACACCGATGGGCCAAGGGGAATTACCTATAGCCATTTGCAAATAAGCATCACTAGCCTGAAACAAGAATTGACCGATATTTAATATAAAATCAATATGCGATATTTTCGACGGCTAGCAGAAAGTAGTACAAGTATTAATATACTGTGTACCATTATAGAGCACATACATACCAGTATATAATTACGTTGCAGCAAATGTTTAACAATCTCTGTCAAACTGTCGGTTATATCTTCCGGAAGGGATTTATTCTTCAACTTTCTCAAAAGCGGCTTTAAGTATTCTCTTGTTTGAGCATAGGTAGCACTGTTCATCTTGCCCTTGGTGCTTATCTTTTCAGCAGCTGTTCGACTGTTTAACTGATTGCCCCATATTTGGACCAGATATTGTACGAACAGAGTGATAACATTCATGTCGAAGTCCTTGTCCCCCTTGTTCAGTTTAGTCGACATCTTCTCTATGTCCTCGTAAGTAACTCCCTCATCAGGCACGTTCACATCTCCCTTTCCATCGAGACTTTGAGACTTGGAGGATGTTAAAATCTCATTAAGATATGCTTGATCCACTTGTTCCATAGCCTCTTGAAAGTCATTTCTGAAGCCCTGTTGAATTACCAAAAAATGATCAGTCAATAATCATTTGTGAAAATTGAATCATCATTAACCCTTTCGCTTCGAGCGCCGCTTATAAGCGGCGCGCACAGTATGTCCTGTGGGTACGAGTGTCGCTTATAAGCGGCGCGCATAATATGTCTTGTGCGTACGAGCGCCGCTTATAAGCGGCGGCCGCGCGATGTGTCGTCTGCAGTAAGAATGACAAAAGATCCGACTCACGATACGAGTGTAAAGAGTGTGATGTTGGTTTATGCGTAGATCCGTGCTTCAGAATTTATCATACTAACTTATACTACTAATCACTTTATATTAATATATTAACTTGTTTGCGGACAATAATTAATTAAAATTTAAATCTTACTAGTAACTTTTAAGTTGTAAATATTTTCATACCAAAAATGTAAATAATAATCATTATATAGTAACAAAGATTGTTTTATTTAGCAAAATTGTTACTTAAGACCTAGGAAAACGTATATAAAGCAACAACGCATATTGTGCGTATTCGCGGCGCGCGCGCCCGTACAGAGACAGTACTTCGGCGGACTGGACATCCGAAGCGAAAGGGTTAAAAGGAATTGCATATACAGAGGAATCTTACTTTATTCACTTCTGGCTCCAGGATCTCGCATTTCCTTAACCTCTTGAACGCTTCCAACTCTGATTCTCCGAACAATAATATAGGCTCAGTTCGTTCGCGTAACCGTCTGATTACTTCTTGTCTAGATAGCATCAGATGTTCGGAGCTATCTGTTACACATTCTTCTGACTGACGACTCACGCTCGACGGTGCGACTTCGTTGTTCCTTTTGTCGGTTTCGCGTACTTCCTCTTCCTTCGATATCAATTGACTTCTCTTGAAGTACTTTTTGTGGTTGTCCTGCAACAAACACCTTGACATAAACATTCATCGCTAGCGTAAACATGATTATCTAACCTCAAACTATAACATAACCAACAAATTTATGATGTACTAAATATATACCAGAATGTGACTGTCCTCCAGCTCCTTACGTTTTCTCATTATCTCTGCTTTCAGTATATCCATTTCGTTAATGACGAGAATAACGGAAAACGTCAAGAAGCAATTTTATATTACACTGTGGTAATTGTTTTGCTCGGTAGTCGAAGGGAATTTAAAACACAAAACAATCACTGGAAAGTTCCGTAAGTACTGATGAGGGGCGGTGATGTCAAATCGTAGAATTTTGCGGTTCTGTTTGGTGCTTGCAACGATCGCGAGCGTGGTCATATCCACAATGTCCAATCACACTGGGAAATCGACCAATGAGATTAGACATTATAAACCTGGCCTATAAAGTCGCGATCGTCACAAGCGCCAAGCGGAACTCATCTTTGAGCGCGCGTAAACCAAATGATTAAAGGTTGCATCCCTCTCAAAAGGAAAATCAAGGAAAAGGAAATTAAGAAAGTATATATGTGCGTAACACATAGAAAAACTTAATTTTGGACATAATAGTTTATATTTATGGTCTTTGTGGGTCTACACCATCCTTCGGAGAAGTTCATTAATTTTATCTTCTCGATTTCCAAAATCACCACCCTCTACGTAATGATTGGTCTTCTTGCGCCATCCACCGTTCGGTGTATTGAGCTAGAAAAATAGGAAAACGATTTTTTTCATACAAATATATAAACTGAATTTTTGTAATTACATATAGATTATTGAGATATAAAAGTATTAAGCATTACAGATCTTCCTGTTTTCACTTAGTATAGATTGAGGTGAAAATGTTTGAGCTTATCTTAGACTTGTAACATGAGGACGATACTCATCGGCAAGAGAAGCTCTTATTGCTTTTCGACATTGTAGGAGGTTAACAGACTTAATATTATTCTACAACCATGCCAATGTCGTAAAACAAGATATTTATGTGCTCGTTATGTAACGTTTTTTCAACCGTACCTTGAAAGGCCACAGGAAATTGCTGGCGTACTTAAATTTAGGGCCAACGGTGAAAATCTCATGGATTAAGTCTTCGGTACAGATAATATTAGAACGACCTAAGCAACAAACATAATCCATTAAATCAAGGCGTTGGTTATTGTGGGTAAAAATTAACTATTTAAGCAGTGTTTTGTGCAAATCACTGTCAAACCTAAATACAAGAAATAGGTAGTTAGGTTTTCCAGAAATTTACTTTGTTAATTTTTGACAAACTGGAAGGGAGAGCGTCTCTACGTAGACAACACTCCTATGGATTTGTCAAAAGAAATGTTTTTCAGGAAATACACTATGTGCATGTAAGTTATATCTTGCTCTTTAATTATTAATTTTGCACAAGTATTAAAAAATGTTTTACTAACCGAGTTTCCTCTCAATGATGGCATTGCTAGTTATCGGGATGCGCTGCCTGTTTACTTTGGCAAACCCACGTTTGTAAATCAATTCGCGAACAGATTTCAAATTTGGATATCCCCATGTGATGTAGGGCTCGACAATCCGTAACATATTAATCGTTGCTTTGTTCAATTTGACAAAAACGCCATTGTTAATCTGTTTCAGTCGAAACAGCTGAAGTACCTTCCGTACCTTTGGTGCAACTTGATTCACACTAAGATAAAGACGCAATTAAATGTAAATTGTATTTAAAACTCGGAGAAAAGAACATAGATTTGTGACCGATGTTGGGAATTTCACATCGGTACTTACCCTCGAATACGGATAACGAAAGCTAGACGTGCCTCACCAGGAATGTAATAATTTCCACGGTTTTTAGCCTGTCTCATCAATCTGATTTCATCCCTTTCTTTTTGTTTATACTCCTTTACATATTTCTCTGCTCTTTTGAAAATCTCTTTCCTCTTCTTATAACGGTTTGCACGTTGCTGTAAAAGAAACAAAGATGTAAGGAATTGATTAGATTGATCTGTAACACATATCTCACATATTACAAGTGAAGTCTCTCAGCTGATCCTGTAACTACTACCTTAATCGAAATTTGCAGACGTGCAGCTTTGACCGCTTCACGGCGTTTCCTCCTTTTCAGCACAGATTCCGGCACCGCCGGCAGCTTCTTGGTGCTCGCAGGCGAGGCGGTCTCTTTTTTTCTGTATAAAAAACGATTAATTCTCATATCGTGTACACATGTTTGGTAAGCGTTTAGTGCACCACGGTAAAGATAGGTTATGTTGACTATAAAAACATGTTCCAACTACATCTTTGAAAACTTTTTGTCTATCATGATAATATTATGAACGATGTGTAGAAACACTGACTCCTTATGACGAGAAAATAAACGCATTACGCGTAATATTAAGTATATTAAGTATGCAATCGTATTATTGACTCATAAGGGACGACGCTGTGCTGGCAATTCCTCATGTAAATAATCTCTGTTGCTTGTTTCGTTAATACAAAAAATATATATTTGCTAATATATAAGCATTTTCAAAGAAACCATTAGCATGTCATATATGCACGTTTGATATCATATTATTGATTGATGCGGTTGGATTTTTCCGGATCGCCAAGACTACTCACGTATCCGTCATCGTCCCGTGCGGTAAAAGAACCTCCTAACCTCTCCCTGTAGAGAACGTACTCCTTCGAGAGCCAACAACTGCGCATGCGCGAGTAAAGAATATTCTTTCTTCTTTTGTTTCCCTACCTCTCTCATCACTCCTCCACAACTCGCCAAGCTTAACTGCGTTCAGAAAATACAACAGTTGCACAATGGTTAAAATAATTCGTCAATATAATTGGTCTAAATTGAAGGATCTAACAGTAAAGACCAATAAGCATTGACCGCTTTATTCCGCTGAACGCAGCCAATGGCTGTGTTCCAAAATTCCACTCGATGGATAGAATAGCAGTAATTAACCAATCATGATATAGAAATCTTTGCTCTTTTTGTTCTGATTGGTCAAAAAAATTCTATCTGGTTGATAGGGTTTTGGAACGCAGCCAAGCCTCATACGAAAGTAAATCGCGCTTCGTTATCAGGCGAATTTACATTCGTGTTGTGATTCACGGATAATATAAAATAACATTTGGTCTGTTCTTTTTAGCTGCACTATTGAAACGATGCAATAAGTTAGAATGAGACAAGTATATTTCGTCTCGCTCTAACTTATTGCACCAGTTCAGCAGTGCAGCTGAAAAGAACGGACCAAATAATCCGTATTGTAACGTAGATTTGATCAGTTCACGTTTCCGCGATCGTTTGATATAAAAATCTGATAGAATGCATAATCGAGAATTAATTTTCTAATTTATTATTATTCAGGAGTCCGCAATTGTGTATCATACCTGCAACATGATACATCTTACAAACAGCCGGATATAGGGTGTAAAGTCCGAGATCACCCTAGACACGGCGAATTAGACAAGTAAAAGTTGGCCAGACTGTTTTACGAGGGAAACTGGGAAGCGATTGTGCAACTTTTTCCGTGAAGAAGAAAACGGAGACGCGAGAAACGAGGTTTCGCGTGAACTCAATCGCGACTCAGGCGATTGCCTGACATTCATTCGAACTGCGGAAATGCGGTGTTTCTTTAACGCTACCATTCGCAGGAAAGAGTTACACGGCCGTCGGATCGTCGCGCACGCGCGCGCACGTTGAGACGGATTCCACCTCGACTTTACTCGGTCGGTGACGTCACGCGCCGTTCTGAGACAGTCAGGGAGACAGCTCACTTCGCATCCCCACCGCACTGCTATCCAGCTGTCGAACGAGTCGTTTGGCAGTCGGCGAGGCCAATTTTCTCGAGAACGATCGCAGACTACGTGAAGGTCTCGGCGTTGGCGGGGGTTCTTCGTCGCGACTAAAGAAAGCAAGTTCCGCGTCGGACAGGCATACGCACACTCGATCGAAGTAAACGGGGTCGGTACACGGGCGAGTGAACGTTGCCGTCGTAGTCGCTGTTGTCAAGGTGGGAGCCTAAATCGCGCATTTCCGTAACGGTACCGAAAACAGGGCGGCCTTCGCGGGCGCGACTTGACAAGAATCGAAAGAAGAGACAAACAACGAGCTCCGCTCTCTATATCTCTTCCTCTCTGTCTGTCTCTATCTCTCTCGCTCTCTTTCGCAGTTCACCTTCCTCTCTCTTTCTCTCTCCCCCTTCTGCTATTCTTGCTCTCTCGGTCTCGCGTCGCAAATCCGTAGCCTCGCTAAGAAATAACCTCTTGCTTCGTCGCGTGTGCAGTGCGTGCGCGCGTGGTGAGAGAGAACGCGCGCGTTTTGCGTGCTTATCACACGTTTGTTCGTCCGTCGTGCGTGCATACGGACGCGAGTAAGCGCCCTCCTCTCCCCCCTTTTACCTACCTTCCTCCCGTGTGTGATCATACACGCGCGTGTGGGTGCCGTGATTTCTTTCGTCGGGCTTGTCCCCTTGGCCAGAGACAACGCACAAGGTGCGGAGGAGGAAGGTGGTCGTCATCGTCGTCGTCGGCGCAGCGTGTACACGCATCCACACATACATACACACGCAGTCACAGGGAGAAGGAGAGTGAGAGAGGGGCCCCTCTCGCGTGATCCATCATCGTCATCGCTCGGAGAACTCGGTGACGAGCGACGAGCCCATTTCTGAGGGATGTCCACCCCCGCGAGGAGGAGACTCATGAGGGACTTCAAGAGGTACTTGACGTCGTATTAACGCATCGTGTCTCCGTCTTTCCGTCCGTCCGTCCGACCGTCCGTTCGTTCGTTCGATCGCGCTCGACACAACGCCATTGCAAGCGCAGCGGCTCCTGGTGCGCCCGACTCGACACCCACGGCAAACCCTAGGGAGGCTTCTCTCAGCGCGAACGTCAATCGCTCATCGCCGCGATTATTATTAGACGTTCTCGCGGCGCGCCTCCTCGCCCTCCGTCAAGTGCAAGCGGGCTGCCCACTTGCCGACTCGATAAACAAACCGTCTCCGCCGTGCGATACTGCCCAGCGGGCAGCCGTCCGCGACACGCGGTCGCCCACCACTCGTTTCTGGAACGATTCGCGTGAATCACGGTCCGCGCTGAAATCGGTGATCGTTTCACGCGCGTTTCAACAGTTAGATTAGATAGGGGTGTGTTTCGAAACATAGACGAGCTTTCCCTATCTCTTTCTCTCTCTCTCGTCAAGTGTGACACCTGACGAAAACTTGTCACGAGTCCCGTGTCGTAACCAAGCGTTCACGAGGAGTCCGAGCTGAAAGTTATGTAAATTGCTACCTTGCGGTCTATTTTCGGAGGGATTCGATGGAATTGAACTTTCGACAGCTGTTCAAATCGAAATTTCCCGACGAGTGGGAACTCGAGATATTGCCTGTTTCTTGAAGAAATATTATTGCAATAATAAAATATCGCTACAGACACGGATGACATGTATCATTCTTAAAATTGGTACTCGTACATTAGCGAATACTAGATAATGTTTCGAGACACATGTGTCTGCATGTATACATTCGCCATTTGTAACGCAAAGTTCTAAAAGTTTGTTATTTTTGCAAAGATTACAGGAAGATCCTCCTACCGGAGTGTCAGGTGCCCCGACAGACAATAATATTATGATATGGAACGCAGTTATATTTGGGTAAGAGGATATCATTCTCGTTTCGTTACTATGAATCTTGTTTCGTTACTACGAATCTTGTTTCCAATATGCGGGTCCTGCGTGAAAGATTATGAACGCTCATGTTTTCCTGTTCTAGACCACACGACACCCCATTCGAAGATGGGACATTCAAGCTCACAATAGAATTTACAGAGGAGTACCCAAACAAACCACCCACAGTGAGATTTGTTAGTAAAATGTTCCATCCCAATGTATACGCGGATGGTGGAATCTGTCTTGACATACTTCAAAATCGCTGGAGCCCTACTTACGACGTCTCAGCCATCTTAACATCTATACAGGTATGTGTCATTTCATTAAATTCACTTTCTTTTATATACCATAGAAACGAGGGCCTTTAAGTAGGTATCTGGAGTCTCGATTTGTCAGATTATGGTGTTTTGATATTTTCTTATTATAATTATGCTGAAAATGTGAAGGAGACGACAGACCTTCTTTCTCTCTTTCTCTCTCTATAGCATGACATTATATCTTCTCTCTTTCATTTCACTATTGTTATATGGATATATTGCATGTTAAAATTTAAAGAGAAAAAGATCTGGAATGTACTTCATTACGATATTAAATGTAGTTTTGGAGAAATCGAAAAATTACATTACAACGTAAATATAGCTTGGTGTCGTTAATACAGCTGATATAGCTTATACTTGTTACATTCTAATATACATTTTTTTTTTTTAATTACGTTGACATAGGTAAAAACCATCTCTTGCATGGCAATTAATAAATGTTTATAACACACGAATAGCGAAATAAAAAAAATAGAAAGTGTTTAATTTTTTACGTCTCACGTTGAATTATTTTCTTTGTATTTACATTTCATATACAAACTATATCTCACTGTGCAGTCTTATTTTCTCGTGAAAATATCACTCATCCGCCTGTCATTGCTTTCGAAAAACTTTTGTTGCTCATTGTCAGTCACACACATACACATACATACACACGATAAAACGCCTGGAGGGATCGTTCGTTTTGTCTTAACAGCGGTTGCAAGTCAGCAAAGTCTAATCACATGATACCGATTCAAAATTATTTGTGCATAACACTTGCGTAATTCTACACCTACATATGTGACTACCTTAATTGCCCGCCGATATATACTTTCGTTTTTTCCGTATCCGCATTAGAAGAACTAGAGAAAGAAACGGAAAAGCTAAGAAAATAAGCATTCGCAGTCTCTCGTGCCATTCATTTATAATTACGGCCATGCACTTTGTCAGAAAAAAAGGCTAACGAAATTATACTCCGTATAATGGGTACGACTTATGTGGTTGCAGTCGCTGTTAAGTGACCCGAACCCGAATTCACCTGCCAACTCAATGGCAGCGCAACTGTACAAAGAGAACCGACGCGAGTACGAGAAGCGAGTGAAGGCTTGTGTGGAGCAGAGTTTTGTGGATTAGTCGCGAGCTATAACGCGATGCTGTCGCAGCATCAGTCAGCCACCAACAGCCATCAAATACGGAGGAGAACGTGCAGCCTTACCAAGGAGCTAACGTTTAAATGAAAAAAAAAAGAAAGACAAAAAACGAACCTTAGCATGTTTCTTCCTGAAAAGCTCTATCGAACTACCACGATGTGCAACGTTAGACCGAATTTTTACAATGTTGAATAATAAATTATTATGAAATTGCGTATATTTATTTATTTCGATGTCTGATAAACACGAAATTAGTACTGTAATTAAATGTTAGAATATAAAGGAAAAATACTTGGCTTTTTCTTTATTTTCTTTTCTCTTTCGTTTCTCTTTTTCTGTGCGAAGGAACACGATCCTTTCGGCGGCGCAGAATTGTACTTCGATTAAATTCTAGTACTTCAGTACACAAATTCACTTTATATATATATATATATATATATATATAT
>NW_014554818.1:991796-1024736 GCF_001313825.1 Dinoponera quadriceps | reverse complement strand
TATATATATATAATATATATAATATATATACATATACATAAGAAATATATATATATATACATATTAATGATAATAATAATATAATAATAAATGCATAATTTCACTTTATAGTCTGATAATTGTTGTAACCTGATGTTCGCTTTTTCCATCCGTCGACTCCTGCTTTACATTTGCTATACATATAATTCACTTCTGTGTAATCAAACGTTATATCTGACATTTGTTGAGAAAATGTGTAAACTATTTGTTACAGTCACTTTTGGATGAACCGAATCCAAATTCGCCAGCCAACTCTTTAGCAGCGCAATTATACCAAGAGAATAAACGGGAATACGAGAAGAGAGTGGCCACTGTAGTTGAACAGTCTTGGTTGAATTTCCAAGAGAGTCACACAGAAGATCTCCGCTGACATTAAGTATGCCACTTTGTACGATACATAAGAGCAAGGTCGACTTTTTAGTGTTGACTGCATCCGATATAACGCAAATCAGCAACTCTTTTCTTTCCCATGTCAGAAAATTTTAATTTTAATTTTTAATTTTCTCTATTAAAAAAAAACTGTTAAAAGCTACTTATTCTAGTTATTCTAATTATATTTTATTATTATTATACAATTCTGCTTGAACGACTTAATAATTTAAACACACTAAACTTTAAGGTCACTTATTTTAAAACCTAATAAATCTGAGATCACTTTTCGTTTGTTCTGTTGTGTCCCCTTATTTACCTATATGATTTATTTTTAATCATTTGTCTCAACTGTTGATCCCAATCTCTATCACTTGGGATGATTTATGCCCTATTTTGATTGTCCTAAACCTTTTGCTAATTGATGAAAAGTATTTGAAAAGTTGAAAATGAAATCTGCATAAAAGATTTATCGTGAATTCTGATTACATACTGATCTATTTGCAAATAGTTCTCGTATCATGTGAAAATAACAAACTCCCGGTCAAATCGTACATGCAGTTGAAATTATAGGAAAATGACGTTCTTAGCACTCATTCAATTCATATCGGCATTAGATAGACGATGTAAGCTTGCTTATACGGTTTCTCACTTTGTTGCAGAGGAAAAATGACGAAAATGTAGAAAACTGGAATGGCGTGGATTCGCACTGTGAACTTATGTGATCATCACTTATAAGTACCAGTATGTATCGTCCTACTCACTAGGCTTTAGGCGCTCCTCTGGAAAAAACACATAAATAAGGAAAAAAAGATAAACGTTCATATCCCAACGCAATGTTTTACCATATATTAATCCCGCACGCAAGCTGTACTGTTTTACAAGTGTAGACGAGCTTGAGGAAAAAGTACATTCATGTTAAAGGATATGAAAGTTTGTAAGTCGCGTGCGTTTGTGGAAAGTTTTCTTTCACCACATGTAATAACGCAAAATATAAGAAAACCGTGTAACTCGTTTTGGATCCGATATTTATCGATAGGGCATCACGCTTGCGCGTCAAATTGTAAATGAATGTCATACTCGATATAGTACCGAATTAATAAATTTTGCAAGAAAGAAGTTATGTTCTACGAATTCTTCACCTTTCTACTAATTCTGTCAACACTTTTATAACTATTTACATATTCCTTCAAATTTCTTACTCTCTATTTATTATATTTACATTATATACTTCGTATATAAATATATGAATTATTTTCTTTAGTATCTTTTTGTTGTGTATGATGAATGAGAAAAATGTCGATTATCGACAAAGGAAGTACGTTCAAACACAAAATTTGTGACTCAAATTTAATAATAATGATATTACGCCTTATGTACAATAATGTGTTTTATACAGTCAGTTATTATCTACGACTTAGAAACAAAATGTTTGAATATATTTTTACAATTAAGAGAACGATGGTGTCGCTTGAATAATCGGCGACACCATCGCTCTTCGGTGATATTGACTTTTATACGAAAGAATTGAATTTACAAAAACAAATGTACATGTATGTATCAGTAAATTGAGATTTCCGTGGAATACGAGATTTTAATCCACGAGTCTTCATACGTGTCAAGATTAAAATTCATCTATTTCACGGGAATCTTGCCTGATGATCAAGTCCAATTAATTCTGCCAAAACTTTTAAGCCTTTCCGCATTCTCCTCTTGCTACGACTTTTCCTCTTTCTCCTTGTTATATCGTTCCAGCTCCTTGAGGAATTGCGCTTTCGGTTTCATGACGTTGGGTCGGTCGCCACGACACTTAGGACAGAACCATTTTCCCTTAGGTTTAGTAGTCAGGGAAACGCAAGAGAAATGGAACCACTCTATGGGACACAGGTCATTGTCACAGAGAATCATCTCGCCATAAGATATCTGGTCGCACAAGCAATAAGTAGGTTCATCCGGATCGATAGCAAGATCATCCTCCGGTGGCGGCGGCGTGTCTTCGCGATGTTGATTCTGCTGGTTGCCTTGTCGAGATTTTCTCTTCTTCTTTTTGCCGGTAGTAGCCGCAGTTGTTTTCTTTTGGCCGTTACTAGTGCTGGGCAATGCCGAGGAACGAGTCTCTGCCATGACTAACATGTCCATTGAATGAGCCGATTCTACCAAAGTTTCGGTCCTCGTTCTTCTAGCACGCTTCGGCTGGCGTTCCGTGCTGTTTGCGTGACTCGCGTTGTTCGTGTTGCTGTTTATGTTCGCCTCGCGGGCAGACTCGGAGCACTCTTGTTCCTTGCCGAAATCTGTATTAGTAATAAAATATTATAAGAATTATGCACTCTATCGTGGAACCAAGAGATGTATCATACAACGTACCTAAATTCTGATAATCCAACTCCAACTGTTTGGCCTTGTTTTCTATATGATCTTGTATCTGCTGAACGATATCTAATTTCTCATCACCAATTTCTTGCGCTGCGATCAGAGCTTGCTGTATTCTCACCATTGCTCTCCTTTTAGTTGCCAAATCCGTATCGCTGCACAGTGCTTCTTGTTGTTGATCCACCTCACGCAGATATGCTACACAATGCAAACATGAAATAGTAAATAATCGCATCATGTTTAATAAATAAAATATAATAAAATATGTCAGGGACAATGAATATATTGATTAATTGTTTCACGAGTATAAATGTGAACTCTAAGGATCTCCACTTATCACTTTTTTACAGCAACTTGAATGCCTTATTTTATAC
This sequence comes from Dinoponera quadriceps, assembly GCF_001313825.1. NCBI lineage: Eukaryota > Metazoa > Arthropoda > Insecta > Hymenoptera > Formicidae > Dinoponera > Dinoponera quadriceps. The sequence continues at coordinate 1,021,584 of NW_014554818.1, read as the reverse complement.
AAAAACCATGAATGAAAACTATACTAATATATCCTGTGTTAGAGAATATTTGAAACATTTTAGTATAAAGTTACATTATGTGGCGATAAATCAATACTGATGTGAACTTGATTGACCTCTAATGACTCATAATCATAAAATAGTCTAAATAGGTTAGATAAGTATATTACTGGCCAATTTTTACCATTACTATCTTCTCCTTTTTTCTACAATTTTGTAATTAAACTCCAAGTCAGTTTACTTTTTCTTTATTTGAATGACTTGGACTTGCAGTCATTTTCAAAAGTATATTCTCCAAAAATCTTTTATAAAATTTATAAGAAAAATACAATGTAATTTTCGTTTTCTTCTCGCGCCAAAGCTTATTTACAGATCGATTCCAAAGATAAAAAATGTCGAGAAGATATTTTTAAATTATGGATACAAGACATCCGTCAGATTTTTTCATTATTTGAAAGTCATTGTTACGCCTACAGCTACAGCTCAAGCTCCGGAGTATCGACTTTGTTGACAATTTGTATTTGTAAATATTCCGATATGTACGAGGCGTCAACATCTGTCGGAAAAATCGCAAGAAAGCAACAAGTATCGTCGAAGATTCGATAGGACGTCAGAAACATCGAAACATCGAGATATTCTGTGACTACGGATCTGATCGAATTACTTTGACATGTGGCGTCTAACTCTCGTAGTCGGGAGACGTGTCTCTGCAGGTCGTTCGGCAGATTTTCCACACAGTCCAGATAGTTTTCAATGTACGTCGCAGAGTACAGAGCCTCGACCACCGCCTGGTTCAACATCTTGGCGTTGTTGCTCCTCTTCTCTCTCACTTTCCTTCAAACACCACAGGTATACGACGGTGACGCGCGACCAAGCTGCGTCGGAGCCGCTTCTCCGATTTTCCGTATTATTTATACGGCGTACACTACTCAACAGATCTCGAACAGTTGGTACGATCCCGGATGGAGGGATTCCCCCCACCACTCGACCGTCCCCACCAAGAGCGCGTTAGTCTGCTCGACAGACTCGTACCTAGAAATGCAACGGCGCTTTTCGGAGTCGGTGAAAATTTTTCACGACTTAATTCTTACCATTCTACAACATACCACGTACATTAACTTTTCACACGTGTAATAGTAGAATATTTTCATTTTATGGAAGTCCAAACGAACGAATTTGCCGACAATGTACAAAAGGACCTCTCTCTTTCTCTCTTTCTTTCTCTATCTCTCTCTCTCTCTCTCTCCCTCTTTCTCTTTCTTTCTCTCTCTTTCCTTCTCACTCACTCAGGATGTTCGGGACAGGTGCGGCAAGCGTCAATAACGTTTTCCAGTTTCCGGTGTAGACATTCTTCAGACCGAACCTGTCGCGTCTAAATATATTCGTGTATCGTGACTCATCGCAGCGGAGTGCCCATAGAAACGCGCGAAAAGACGAGCGTAAAGTCAAAAAATAAATCATAGACTGTCAGCATCGAATTAACGAGTAAAAAAAAAGGTACTTTCTGACTCCTTGGTCAATAGACCTTCCAACGCGCGGCGAATGACAACGTACAGTAGAGAATAATAATAATGAATGATAACGAACGGCAGGGAACATGCGAAAAACGAATAATGCGAGAAACGGGCGACGTGTTGCTCGAACGACGAAATCAATCGGGATTTCCTTAAACGCCATGGGGGCGCTCGCGATTCAGCCGCCGCACTGATTAGCGCGGTAGCGCCAGCGGCGGCCGCGGCGCGCCGACCAATCGCGCGGCCGGACGGTATTTGATTTCCGTACGACAGGGAGAAGAGTCGCGTTCGGCCGACGGTCCGGTGGTATCGTAAAATCTTCGCGACGGTTCCCGCGACGAATCCCTCATCCGCCCAAGCGTACCAGACCGATCTCACCGCGAAGATGACCTCCACCGGAACGTACCAGGGCTTATCTGACGGTCGCAAGTCCAGCAAGTGAGTACCAATCCCGATATTTGACGTTGTACGTGCGCTTTATTTTCACCAGCCGGCGAGGGTGAGTTCCTCCCCTTCACCCTCCGTCCGTTTCTGCTCCACCATCGTTCGCCGGTGGAGCTCACCATAACGCGAGAAAAAGGAGAGAAAGGAGTGAGAGAGAGAGAGGGAGGGGAAAAGGGTGGAGAGCGAGAGAGAGAGAGAGAGAGAGATCTATACACGTGAATTGTGTAGCGTCCGAACGTCAGACACTGGTCAAATAAGAATAGACGTGCGTCTGATCGCGAAAAGGTCGCGACGCCTCTCGTCTAGTCTACTTGAGAGACAGACAAAAATCGCGAGACCATCCTCACGATTTTTTCTCATGCTCCGAAACCCATCGAGACTGAAAATGTCGCAACCTCTGTGTGACCGGCTACGCAAGAACGTGTGGTGTCAACACATTTTTTCCGCGATTGTATTTGTTTTTTCACGTTCCGAAATTACAAATCCACTCGAATTTTGCGATTTCATCGCCATTACCGTGACAGTTTACGTTATCTACTTATTAATAATAACTTGAATCTCCTCTCTCTCTCTCTCTAGTACTCTGTCTCTCTTTTTATTATCACCTTCGTTATTTGATTACAAATTTTTTGCTTGATATTTTCACTGTCAAATGTTTCTCCTTCCCGAATATAAATATGAAATTTATTATTCATTTATATTTTGTTAAATCGTCGGGACCTTATATTCTGTTCATTCAGTTGAAAATGATCAAGGTATACGATTTCAAAACTTTTTATACGCACAAGACAGTTATTTTATTGATTGTAACGAATTTTCCTTTGTTGATTATACCCCTCCGAAATGGGGTGCCGATTCCACATTGATGTCAGTGTCCGATAAACCAAATTTGAGCTCCCACGCACAAATTAGACGGTTCGCGAGTGTCCAATTACGCACGCCATGTTGCGTGCGAATTTTTTATTATGCAGCGCGTGTCACCCCATACCGGATACATCCGGATAACGCCGACACTTTTTTATCGTACACCGTCATCGTTGTATTTTCCCAGAATTATATTGGGTGTTTCGTGTGATTTCTTATACTTTCTCCTGCCGTGTCTTTGTTTTTAATGGTAAATGATGCAAATAACGCACACACGGAATTGCGTAATGGGAAAACCAATTTATTTAATATCGATATGCATCTTATGTGGTGTCGTAAATTATTTCTTTCAATTTCAATTTTGGAACAACGGAATATCGACTTTTATATAATTATATAGACGGCCCTTTTTTACCTCAATGTTCTATTCGTAATTACGCGCTATCGACTTCGAAAGGTACGGATCGACAAAGTTCGCGAAGCCAACGATAGATCGCGTACGGTACATCGAAAGTGGCGATAAAACGCACGGCGGAGGAGAAGGAATAACGTCTCGTTTAATTTCGGAGCGGCGGATTTGTCGAGGTTTTATGGAGTTACCAAAATGTCCTTTATATTATTCTCATTGGAAACATAAAATTATATCTATATAATTATAAAAAATTACACGTTCGATCTCTCACTATAATAATTAATCAAGCAATCAGCGATTGATTCTAAGACAATTATTAAAAAACCTTCATTCTGAAAACTTTGATACACGAGTAAAATTCCGTCAAATTCTGTCATTTATTTTCTGTAACTTCCCGACGATTATCGCAAAATCTCTCTCCCGATAGTTATATCTGCAATGAAATTTCCAACAAAGAGGAATCAATCGGAATTTCGCGAACGTCAACGTGAACGACAATATCTCGTCACTCAGTCGCGTTTCGGAAGCTTGCTTCACGCGGAATCCTCGTTCCTATCTCACGCGTTATTGACAACGGCTGTTCCGAATCGAGGAAAAATCAATTGCCAATCGACCTCGCAGAGTGTGTCGTCGAAATTAAGGTCGATCGTCGCGAAACCGTTACATGCCACGTGTAACTGCCCGTTGTTTGTGGAAGCGAAACGCACCGAAGATATATCGGCCATAAAGATTTTCCTCGGCTCGTCCGTCGCAGTTTTATGCCTTCCAACGAGACGGCTATCGTATATTCAAACGCGCGTAGAGCGAGATTAAGGAAGTCCTGCGGTTTCGCGAGACGATAAGAGGGAGAGAGATAGAAAAAGAGAAGAGCGTGACTGACTCCACACCGCTTTATAAAATCGGACATTTCTCTGGCATTATATCGCCTTGAAGAACAGCTGCGCGTAGCGATGGGCTTGAGACACGGCGAAACGCTTTGAAAGTCCTTCGCTCGTCTTGGATATTGTACACGGGAAAATAACTACTTTCATATAACCGATTTTCTGTTGCCTGAGGACCGAACGAAAACTCGGTAGTAGGGTCACAAAGATTCTTGCACACGCACACAGTCAGCTAATTAAAGGTTGCAACATTTTTCTTTGACGGGTTTCGCAACGCATCCTGTATTCGATAGGAAAATTGATTTTTAGTAATACTTAGGAGATACGTTTCGCGAAACTCATCGGGAAAAAGTGTTGCAATTTTTTTATTGTCCAACTGTATATGTAAGAATTTTTTATAGTTAGAAAAACCGGTTTTTCAATTTTTCCACGCATTTTTCGGAGTTTTTTGGAGAAAAATGGAAAAATCCATTCTTTTAATTCTGCAAACTATCCTTAAGAGCGACAGAATAGCATTCAATTTCGACTTGGGATGTTGTCTTCGGTCGCGATAACGGAGATATCGTTCCTTGTCACCGAATTTCCGCTTTCGCGTTCAGTCGCACGAACTCCGCACGAGATCCTCTTTCCGCGTGCAAAACCAAAGAATTCTCAAGAAAATCATGTTGTTTTAAAGCGTCTCCGAAACTTCCAGTTTACACACTGAAAGAAAAAAATATAAAAAATAAAAGAATTTTTATTTGGTGGATACTAATAACATATTTATTTGAACCTTTCTAAATTCTTTTATCTAAACAGAATAAACAATTGCTTTTATGAAAAGCTGCAGATTTAAGAATATTTATATTTTCTTATTTGAGAAGAATTTTCTCTCCGTGTAAAAGCTTATATTAATACAAATAAATATGTTATTAACATCCACCGAATAAATATTTTTTATCTCTTAGATATTTGTTCTCTCGATGCATTTACACACGTTATCTACGGTATTGGTTGTCACCAGCGTTATCAGCACATAGACGTTCGAGTCCCTGACTCCTTTATTTCCCGAGAAGAACTTTACCTCAATCCTTTTATTTTGTGATTTGTAACGACAATGTCGTTGTCGTTAACACAATTGTTGCGCAGTTATCTTGTGATACATTTTGTCTGCGCAAAGATTTGTAACGTACGCGTTGTGCCTGTGACTCATACATTAAAAATTATCGAATAGAAGCGCCGATCTCGAGACGTGCTCGAAGCGCGGATCTTTGTAGCGCGATCGAGTTGTCCGGACGCATTTTGTTGAGGCAGACGATGCGAGGCTCGATTGTCTGCTGCAATGTGTGGCGGAGATGCGCCGGGAAAAAACATCGGCGGTTTACCGCCGCGTATCGTCGTCTAATCAACGCCGCACCGCCGTGTATGCTCGCAATAAACGGGGAGCGCCGTGAGTATGCGTTCTCGCGCGTCGTATCCTACACATGCACACGCAGGGAGAAAACAGCGCAGTGCAATGTCTCGGAACGATCGCGGGCGAAGCGTCATTACGTTTAGGCCTGAGCAACCAATTCCGTCTTGTAATTAAAAGAACCCACCGTTCTCTCTCGCTCGCTCGCGCGCGGCTGACTCGCAACAAACATCGGGGCGCCTCGCCCCGTCACCTCTCGGGATCGTTTATTTTCATTTAGATTTTTTATCTATCCTTTCTTCTCCTCTCTTAGTTAGATTTCCGTTGCTGCGTACATGCGTGCTGGAAAGTTTCCCTCGCAACATTATCGCGCGTCCTGTTTGCGTGTATAATTACGCCCGCCGCTCCGGCCACGATTTGACGGAGAGAGAGAGAGAGAGCGCCACGAACTCTGCGCGCTTTGACCGTGCCGTGAGTTTTTTTTCTTTCTTTTCATTCGGGGGCGATAACATATGGCTTGTTATTGCGTATTCGGTGTGTATGCACGAAGGGAGGACGACGTAATGATGCGTTATTGTCTGCGAAGACCACGGGCGCCGTAGCGAGGTACACGCCCAATAAGAACAACGCCCACACGAGCACCACACGGTGGAGTAAGTCCCGCCGTCACGTTCGATCGATCGTGCAAAAACGTGAAATTAAATCGACAATGTCGTCGACTCGGCCCCGAGATCTCGGTCGTAATTTCAATCTCGAGCGATCCGCCGATTTTTTCGCCACTCTTTGATATTTAACACGTTGACTGCCAACTACGAGATATCTCGTAAGTTGTTTACTCGCCCAGGACGCCAACTACGAGTTATCTCGTCGCTTCATTACTTGATTAAATCAAATTGGCTTCTTAGACCGGAATCGTGAAAAGTTCCGTAGCAGTCAACGTGTTAATGTCAAAATACGAGAATGATCTCGTTGGTTCGAGTCGTACACTGAGAAAAGAAAATTTAAATTTTGCAAAGTAAATGTTTCTCGTGACATTTTCGTCGATATTTATTGGTTGGAAAAAAATTTGACTGTAATGACGAAATATATATTTTCGCGCAATATACCTAAGTTTTCTTATTAATTGGTTTATTTGCCGGGAATACAATTTTATTTCGTCGTATTTAAATAAATGTTTGTTTCTGTGAAATAAACATTTATGTTTCATAAATAAATTTTTAAGTTTTTTTCTCAATATAAATTATTTTTAAGATGCCTTTTTTTCTTTTTTTTTGATTCTGAACATTTGCAGGGGGATCAACAAATCACCTGTTAGTTGGCGATACAAATTATTAATGATAATGTTTCTAAAATTTCGCTTAATTTTGCATTGCGACTCGCGCATTCTCGTCAATTTGTTAGTCACTCTTCGATATTTAACGTTGAAACACATGGATGATTATTGGATCAAGTCAGGAATTATTTTCGACGAGAACATTTATTTTTTTTTCTTTCGAATGTCCGCAGTAATTAACGAGCTATCTGTCAATCGGCGAGTTATTAACGATAACATTTTTGAAATTTTGTTCAATTTTTCATCGCGCTCCCTCGTCAATTTTTTGGTCACTCTTCGATATTTAACATCAACAAGATCACGAATGATGATGATAATCTTTGTTTATATATGGCGAAAAATAGACCTTTTATATAACATATAATACAAAATTAAAACGTCGTATATATACAGAATATGAGAAAGAGAAATAGCTGTTAGCATACATAATAAAAAATAATTTTATTAATACATGATCGTTGGATCGAATTATAAATTATTTTCATCGAGGATATTTACTACTTTTTTTTCTTCTTTTGAACATTTATAGAAAGAAACGATTAGCTACCTATCAGTCGGCGTTGTAAGTTATTAACGATAACATTTCTGAGATTCCGTTCATTTTCGTATCGCGTCTCGCGCGCATTCTAACGCGCATCCTCGGTGGAACGCGGCGTGCGAATAATGCGAGCTCCAGCTAGTGACTCATCGCAGCTCTTAGCGTGCCGCATAGAGGCGTATACATTTAGGGCCTCGAAGCCTCATAATTGCATAGGTACACGACGTTTCGCCTGCCCTTTGTTCGCCGTCCTTCGTGCACTTGGTCACCTTCGTTGTCTCTCTCTTTCTCTCTCCCCCTTCTCTTTTTCCCTCTCTCTCTCTCTCTCTCTCTCTTTCCCTTTCTCCCTCTCTCCGTTTCTCTATCATATCTCTTCTTTGTCCACCGGCGAGAACCCGTCGCTGCACGCCGTGTGCAGCAGGAAAGGCTTCCACGTACACGCGTACGTACACGCGGGGACCGGGAAAATAACGCCGGCAATTTGCGGCGCGACATTCGCCCGTTCGCGGAATTCCGCGATCTCGTAGTTAAGCGGCTTACTCGTTCGTAACTCCCAAGTCGGGTTACGAAAACAGGCATTCGTTCTCTACGCGGGTCGACTGCACGACATTGTTGCGATTGTCACTGCAGCTATTCGCAAGAATCCGCACGAGTCGTGAATTCATTTCGCTTGTTCTGTGTATCCCTATAACAAAATTCTTTTACTTCAATTTTTTTCATTTACACCGTTACAAAAATGGCACGTCGACTTTTATCTTCTCTCGCATATCTACTTGTATTTTATTTTTGCCTCGCGAAATCTCGCGACGATAACAATGTAGGTTGCATCGTCCATTCTGTTTGTCCCTGAAATAAATTTCTTTAATTTAACTCATTTGAATTTACATCGTCGAGAGAATGGCAAGTCGGCTTCCTTATTTTTTTCTTATATATCTTTTATTTTCGCCTCGCGAAACCTTACGCGATAATAATGTAGATAGCACCGTTTATTCTGTTTGTCTCTGAGATAAATTTCTTTAATTTAATTCACTTGAATTTACATGGTTGAGAATCGCACGTCGACTTCCTTATTTTTTTCTTATATATCTTTTATTTTCGCCTCGCGAAATCTTCGGCGATAATAATACAGATTGCACCATTTCGATCGACACGAGCGTTTCATATCGATCGTCTGCGCGATGTCCCAGGGGGCGAGACTGCCGTTGCAATAATTGACAATGAAATTAAACTTTATATTGCTTAATAATCTCTTAACGTCCATGAGACGTGCCGCATCACCGCCAGCATGATTCGGCGATACGGAGCGATCTCTTGCACGAAGAGGGACTCGTTCGACCACTATGCTGCGCTCGTGCTTCGGAAAACAGCTGTTACTACAGCAACGCAGAAGCACCGCATCGTCGCGGTTTCGCCGTCAAGGAATCTCGCTTTGTTGTTACATGACGATGGACTTATCGGACATATTGACTCGTCAAAGCGATGAAAATTATTCGTTAAAATCCGGGATTTCGGGACGCGTGTTTTCATTGCCCAGACGGTTGAATGGCGATATCGAGCCCCACATATTGAACATTATAACAAATTAATCAGAGACAATTTTTTTTATAGAAGTTTCGTTGATTCTGTGTTTGTGAACTCTTCCTCGAAAAATCCATAATTAAATCTCTAACAGTTGAAGTGGAAATTGTTGCCGAGCATGCGGAAAAATTATGATCGCAGATTCGAGCGCAGAACGCACACAGAAGACGGTTGATTTTGAATTCCTGAGGTTGTCCTTGAAATTAATATTAATGCGCGATAATTAGACATCCTGGGACGGGATAATGAGATCAGATTTTTCCACGGTCGATTAGTCACCGTGCTATAGATATGTACTTATCAATAAGGTCATCTTAAATTATTCTTTTAACTCGAATAGACTTTAATTTCCCGAAATGTCGATTCGATGTTCGATTAGCGCGTTATCAAATTTTTATTGTTAGATAATTGATATAAAATCAAAAAGTGACATAACAAGAGAAATTCTGCAGAGTAATCGTTGAGAATACATAGTAAAAGATTTTATGTTAAAAACAGTCCACTGAAATTGTAGTGTTACTTTAACACGGGGAATATATTAAAAATTACAATTACAAAGATATGTTAAATTGATATATTTCACTTTGTTAACATATTACTTTTTAACATATTCACCTTGTCAAAGCAACATAAAAATTTAGGTGGGCTGTTTGTTATAAAATTGTTTTGTGCATTTTGTTACACATCATTTTTTATTGTGTAGGCGACGAAAATGGCATTTTGACGCGGTATATTTACGTCGCCAATCGAACGAAGTCGGAGAACCGATAAAAAAAACATACAAATTGCGGATCGGTGAAATTCGTAAGATGTGCATTGACCACTTCGAAAGTAGGTTGAGCGTATTTTTAAGCAACCGCGAGATTTTGCACAGAAAAGGAAGAACGGGAAACGGCGACACGGTCGGTAAGATAAATATAACCGCTGTCGCTGGCCCGGTTTTAGCGTGCATTCCCAGGAGAAAATTATCCGGTGTCCGTGACTGACGATGAGCCTAAGGGCAGAATCTCGTGGTTGCTCGTTGTACCCGTAGGCGCTTAAGAACCAATGTATACTTGAGCTCCCGCAAAGTTGTTGCGCACCTGCCGCACTTTTTTTCAACGCACGCAATTTTATATTTCGTACGACTACCAACGACAAATTTCTCCTTTATCTTTCATCCTCGATACTCCGAATCAATTAAAAACAGCCGGTTGATTTTGACAAGATGTAAATCTCACAGGGCGATTTAAATTTCAGTTATACATCGGCGAAGAGAGAGAAGCGGGGAAAAAAAACGTTTTGCGTTTACTCCCACGACGACGAAGATACACGTTCGTCGTAAAAGGAAATATTGATATTTTTTTTCTTTCTCATATGTCACGCGTTGTATGTCGCCTAACCGTCACGCATGACATTGCGTGAGCGACCCGAGGGAGTCTTTCCGAATTCACCCCGAACCTAAGGCCCTGTACGCAGTTGCGATCGACGCGCCGCCTCGCCCCGTCGTCTTTCTTTCTCTCTCTCTCTCTCTCGTTCGCTCGCTCGGTCGTTCGGAAGTCGTCGGCCGTCCGCGCACAACTTCGCGCCGCACCTCGCCGCGCCGATTCACCGCCATCAGTATTTCGTGATCGTGCGCAACGGCAGCGGTGCTGATCGGTGGTTACGAGTTCTCTCTCTCTCTCTCTCTCGTTCTTCCTTCTTCTCCTGCTGCTCCCCTGTTCCGTTTCTCGCGCGAGTTTCTCGACTTTTCGGAGGTGGCGCCTCCACTCTCGCGCTTCGCGACGTGCAGCGTCTAGTGGACGGTTCGTTCTTTCTTCCTTTCCTTCCTTCCGCGGGCCTCATCTCCCGCTTTCTCGCTCGCACCAGCCGGTGCCCTGCTCCTTTTCGGCCCGCTCTCCGCACGGAAGCCACACACGAACGGAGGAAACGCGAGAGTGCGTGGTGACCCAGCTTGACCCAGCTTGACGCCGCGTGTGCCGGTGCGAATTTCGTGTGTGCACGCACGCACGCGCGTACGCCTTAGCTCGCGAGAGAGAAAAAGAGAGAGAGAGAGAGACAATTTACGCGAGAGAAGAGAGCCCCTCGGTCGCGCTCCGTAGTGCTTTGAGGTTATCGAGCAGAGCAGAGCTCTCGCCGCTTCGCGTCGACAGATATTCTCCGGAAGGAAACATGTGGGCCGGCCAGGACGACACGCAAAGATTCAAGACCAGGTATGCTCCTTCCTTTTGTTCGTGTGCGGGCGCTGGTGTGCGCGCGCGATCACGTACGTATTATACGTTCACGCTGGCTTTTCCACTCGTCCGTCGATTTTCTCCCTTTTGACAGTCGCACGACGTGCGTTTCTAGCTATCTACGCCTTTCTCCCTATGCATGACCGGTTCGACGACCCGGTGCGATATCGAGACGAGCAACGGCGGCTGCGATTCGGGCGAGCGAGTTACATTTGAATCGCTCGATTTTAAAATGGCGTCGCTCTATGAGCCGCCGGCTCTCGGACGCAATTGCGAGCGAATTTAACGGTAGTAATGCACGCCGTGAGCTCTCTCTCACGAGGAGAAACTTCCCACGTGCGAATGGAACAGGTTTTTTTTTATCGACCTACCGGGAATTCGGTGCATGGAGTCTCGTGCCCCCTCATCCAACCTTGAGCGATTCTGAGCGTTCTGATAACGAAGTGCGTGGTGTGTAATGTGCATGCGCGAGCTCCGTTTCAATTCGCACAATCGGGCACACACACGCTTCTTTTCGCCGGTTTTCATTCCCCGTCTCTCCCTGCTCCGACTGCATTACCGATCGGTCATCGTCATGATGACCGGATTGTTCTTTCTTTGTCTCTCTCTTTCTCGGTCTGTCTCTTTCTCCATCTTGATGCTTCAGTGCAAAACTGGAGCGCGATATACGCCGTACGGGAGAAATCATTTGCGTTAGGCGTGACTCGAGCGGCCTAGCTGTCTGCTTACGTGTATTTTTCACAATTACATTGCGTGAGTCATACATCAAAGTTTAAGTACCGGCATGTAGAACGATTTCTGCGAACGTCGAATTCGTGACGTTCCGCGATTCCTTTATCTCCCGAATCTCCGTCATTGCTAAGTCTCTGATATAAGGACTTAGGTCGACGTTAAAAATCGGCGAATTGAATATCGCTCGATCTGCCATTAGTTAAGTGTCTTTTCATTGAACGAGATATCCTTCGAGCCGGAGGTCGTTAATCACGCGTGTAACAGAGAAGGTGGTTTGCAACACTCGGCGCCGATCGTTGTCGCGCATTTAATAGCGGAAGCGCGCTTGATAGAGAACTCGCGAGATTTCCTCGTGAGACAAATCCCGATGTTAATCCCGGCCGATTAAGGGCGTCAAGGCGAACGAGAATCGAGTCTCAATCCAGTTTCTATTTCTGCGAGACGATCGTGGAAAGAAAGAAAGAAAGAGAGAGAGAGGGAGAGGAGCGACCAGCCGCACAGGCACGTAGCCGTACAAAGGTTAATGCCGGTGCAACGAGAGCAACACGAGAGACATTCGCCAGACGTGTTTCCACCGTCTACGCGAGTCACGCCACGCGCGAATATCCCTCTATTTCGAATACTGCGAGTACTTCTCAGGTACGGGAATTATAGCGTCTTCCGCACCTGCTCGCGCGAATCACGGTCGTATCGGAGTATATTCTCTCGCGATTCGCTATTAATCGGAGATCGAGATAAGCTAGACGCCGAGAAATACCGTGGTTATCGCTTTCACGAATTATCGACTCGAGTCATAAATAACTTCCAACGAGTATAGCAAATATTTATTTTTTCCTCCGAACACTCAGCTGTCTCTTGGTGCTTGGGAACGCAAGTCATTATTAATAATGACGAATATGCCAACATATACGCGACGATATTAGTAGATTGCTCGTCTTCCCTAAGGTGAAACGGCCGGCAAGTACGAGAAGTTACTTCGATCTCTCCGAACAGAAAATTTATAATGAGTTTAATCATGCGCCGATAAAAAATATATTTGCATCGCAAAGTAATCGATGAAAAACGAGTCGTTACGAAATTATTGTCTTGTAAAATAGTTTAAATTCTTCATTTAAGTTTTAAGCAACTTGGAACGTATTTTTCTTCGGCACGCATATACGCGTAAAGATTTTCTTATCGATGCAAAACGAACGATATCGGCCTGCAAATTCTGTCGTGCGTATATTTATTTTTCTGTTGGAGATAGATGACGCGTTGAAAGTTTATTAAATACACTAACCTTGTGACAGCCTGATTACTTTCTCGATAAGGCAGTGATAATGTATATCGGTTCCGAGATAACGATTTAAATTGTATTTTCTCATGAGGGGAGATAAACATAATATCATAAAAAAGCGATAACGCACGCGGCAAAGTTAATCGCGATCCTATCAATGCTTGAGGATACTGTATGCTTTTATTGAGCTCTCCACTTCTTACCATCGCTAAAAACATCTGCACAAAAACATGTTGCGTAGTTTTGCGTTATTTTGCACGCTCCATTTCCGATTTTGTTTACTGAGAGAGAAATATTTGATATTGGTAATTATAATCATTACAGTGAAAGAATTATAGCCAGAAAAATTATTTTCCAACGTAGAGAAAAATATTGTACTACGAAGCAATTGCTGAGTTGATTTTTTTTCTTTTAAGCAACGGATATCTAGAACAGATAATATTTTTCTTCAATAATAGTGTTAAAATATATTCATCACAAATATTAGAAAAGCTAATTATTATTTACTCAAAAGCAGAATTTGTTTTCTCTTCAAAAATATTAGATTATATTAAATTCTTCAAGATATTATATAAACTTTATCGAAGAAAAGTTAAATTCGATCAACTGGAATAAATAAACCGAAATATTTTAGTATTAGTATTTTAATTTAATATTCTTGATTGAAATATACTAAACTTACTAAAATTCAGAATATATTTTGAATAAATTTGATGCTTATGATGAATTTACATATTTAATTTATAATATATACATATATAAATTTATGAAATAATTAAAAGTAATATTTATTCGAATGCAGTATATATTTTTCTGCGTGTACTGTTATACCATAGTATCAGCGATAATCACTTTACATATGCATATTGCTATTATTGTTTTTGTGGTTAAAACTATAAAAACAGTTGTATAGTTGAGGTCGAAAATAACTATAATTCCTTTATCTTCTATTATTTCTGCGTTGTGAAATCGAAATTTTCTATTGGACTGTCGACACTCGACATCAAGATCGATAACTCTATTTGTGCAACGTCCAATGAGACGATTGATATTATTAAATAAACAAATGTGAAGTAAATAAGATATACGGTTGACAAAACGGATTACCACAATTTGGAGTAATTCAAAGTAATTCGAAACTCGGGACAATACCTCGTTTCGTTGCGGAGGAAACTCGCGCATGCCACTGGTTTATAAAGTTCGCCAGGCCAATGACTCCGACTTGCGTTTCTTATTGGCTCGCTCGTCGTTTCCTCCTCGTCTCAAGCGCTCGGTCTAATTGCTGACAATTTCGAAATAAGGATCACTCAAATCGCCTCGAAGAAAGCACTACGGACAATGAGTGTCGAGGTTGAGACCGCGTGGGCGTTTCTCGTGCGAATCTCGACGGTCCGCTGTTGCTTGCGTCTCCGTACGTCGCGAAACACAGACAGCATTCTTTGTGAATGTCCCGTCGAGAATGCTGAGAGATACGACAAATCCTCCTTCATATTCGAAACTTCGAAAATTATCACTGAAGACTGACGAACGCGAGACACGTCGCACTCTTTCTTACCGCGATAATCGAGGCGTGAAAGCGTTCACGCGAATGTGTATCTATAGAAAATTATTTTTCCTCCAGGAGAAGTCCGTGCGAAGAGAGTAATATCTTCATATTGCACGAGTTTCATCGCTACCACTCTCTTTACACACTCTGCACACAGAAAAATCATTTAGAGGCACAGCAATTTTATTTTATAGTAGCATATAAATGAATATACAGGACATTTTAAAATGCAGTCTAATATTTTAGGAGTTGAATTTTTAGGAGAATTTTATGAAGAAAAGTTCATATGAACGTACGTTAATTTCTTTATAAAATGATTTAAAAAATAAACTCCTAAAATATTCGACGATATTTAAGAAATCATGCTGTACATTTATTTATTTACTACAACAGCATAAAATGTGCTGTCGTAGTAAATAAATGTTGTTCCGCTAAATGATTTCTCTTTGTCGTAGAAAATAAATGCTTTTCCTCTAAATTATTTGACTTTGTGTAAAGAAAATAATGTTTGGCAGAAATTTCTTGTTTTGCAGGATTTTTATTCACAATATTTATAGTAATGATATAGTATGTACAGAGCATCTCAGACTAGTGGAGACAAACTTCATGCGTGTGTAGAACGGATTAAGGTGAACGAAAAAGTTCTGTACCATTTGCAAATAATACGCAAATTTTTTAATTATTATTTAAAGAAGCCTATATACATGTTCATTTTCAATAATTAATAACTTGAAATTTTGCAGTTGTTTGTAAAATGGCAGAGGACTTTTTTGTTCGCCTCAATTTGCTTTACATCCTCACGAAGTTTGTCTTTGTTAGTTTGAGACACCCTCTCTGTTTGTCTGTCTGCTGCTGTTGTGTATGTGTGTGTGCGCGCGCGCGCACATACATACGTCATACGTATAATCGGTGATTTTTAATTAACAATAACGAATTACCCGCTCCTTCGTTTTGCCATAAGGCGCGATACGCGAGACAGAAACGCGAACGAGAAGAGTGTGCGTGCAAAGTGGCGAATTACGCTAATTGCGCGAGTGACGCACGTTTTTCTTTTTTTATGCAAACGAGAGAGAAGCACGCCTCGCGCGCTCGCGCGCACTCACGAAAACGAGTTTCGTTCGCCCTCGTCGCTTTTTAAAGCATATCCTTATTTTGTTCTCAGGGTGTGTCGCGTTTCATTCGATACGTCCATCCAGCAACGCGCACGGATACGCGTCGCATGGATACCGCGCCGGTTCAAGCTCGCTCGAGCCAAGTGCGATACACGGACGCGGACGCGGCCGCGCACCGTCATCGGTGTCCTGTTGCAGTGGGAACGTCGCTTTTGCTCGTACAACTCGTTTGACCGATCCTCCCGTGCATTCTCGTGTTCCGTTCTCATTCGACCGGTTTTAAAAGCTCTTTCGCGGTCCCTCCCTCCCCTTTCTCTTCTCCTCCTCCTCCTCTCTCTTTCTCTCTCTCGCTCGCGCACGCTGGTCCGAATCGCGACGTATAATGATTCCAAACTCGCGAAATTCTAGCTCGAGCGTTTCCCCGATTAGGCGTGATAATTAGCGCACGGAATCTTCACGACGACCGAGCAATTCGAATTTCGTGGTCGAACTTTAAACGATTAAATCCGATGTAATGACCTTCCGTGTTCCGAATCCGATTGATTCCGTGATTAAAGAAGACATATATAACGATGTTTTGCTGTTTCAATTTAGACGTTTCCGGGCCGAGAGAGAGAGAGAGAAAGAGAGGTCGCTATGGAATGACGTTACCTCCTAGCCGACCATGTTCTCCTAATAATTTGAGAAATATATACATATATATATATATATATATATATTAAATATATTTATATATACTGCATGCATATATAAATGTGATTCGACTTGAAATCATCTCCTCGCAAATTCGTGTTCTCCGAGTATTCTATTGGCCTATGAGACACAGTCACTTGGATTCTCGGTTCTCAAGACTTCAACTCGCGTCGCCTCTTGACGATTTCTGTGTTCCTAATAAATTTTAACAATATATAAATAAATAATATATATTTTGCATAAATATTTAAATACGATGTATTTTCCTTGAAAATATGCTCTCACGAAATTGTGTTCTCCGAGTATTGTTTTGGTTTTCGAGATTTTTTGGATTTTTAGTTCTGCAGACGGCTCATTTCGTCGTCTCCTTAAAATGGGTCCAGACCCAGCGAATGAACACGAACGACATCTGCGAACGAGCTCGAAAAATGAGTATGGACAAACACGTTTTCTTTGATGTACCGACACGAGATCGAACACGTTCGCACATTCATTTGTTTCCCGTCATTTTAGAGTCTTAGACTTTAGAGTCTCTACTGGAAAATATTCCACAAAAATATATACCAGAGAGATAAATAGAAATGAAAAAATGAAAAATAAGATTTGACAGGAATTACTGTAATCTTGGTGTAATGTCGGTCAGATGTTTATAGCGTATAAAACCAGAAATAGACATTTTATTGAAAATCAAATATATTTATTAAAGAAAAGATATGACAAAAATGCTGTAATATCATGTAATATCTTGAAAAAAATAGTTGGTTATTGATTTGCAATCATCGCAGTGATACCATCGGGAACATTCCAATTAGTGCAATTTTTATTTTGCAACTAAAGTCCGCAAAATATGCAGCGAAACCAGATTTTATTATCTCTCCCAATCAGATTTGTTGAGAGAATGTGATTTTTCCGATCCAAAATTTGGAAAAGATGCCAGGGAGACATAAGGAGAATGTATGTAGTTCAGCAGTTCTTTGGTGCGGCACCCATATGTGTATGAACACACACACACACATACAGAGAGAAAGAGAAAGAAAGAGAGAGAGAGAGAGAGAGAGATGATGTTTCATGCTTTCGCCGCACGAGGTCTCCAAAATCAATTTGCTCTTGACTGCTGCCGGCCCTTAAACTGTATTTCGAATTTTCGCTCGAATTTTCTTCGACGTTCGAACTATCCAAACAGTCGAATCGGGGGCCTCTCGGGGGCACGATGAAACAAATTCCCGTGAGATTCACGATAGCATTGTTGTTTCGCGAATTTCTTCAGATTCCCGATTTCTTTCTGCTGCGAACTCACGATATCGCGTCGCAATGAAATTTCAATAAGGTGTTTACTGCTCGACATATAGTTTTATACGCGTGTGTATGTCTTGATAACTTCCTGTTGTGGCGGCACATATGCATTACTAAATTTTTATGCGCCGGCACCGCGCATGCACCGACACGCGTCCGTAATACGCACAAGAAACGCGAAATGTGCCTGTAATACGTGCAAGAAACGCGCACACACCGCTGACAGCTTAATAGCATCCCGCTTTTGATAAGAGAGAAGGAAAGAGAGAGAGAGAGCGAGCGAGAGAGAGAGAGAGAGAGAGAGAAAGCGAGTAAGGTAAAGGAAGAAAAATCGCTTATTAAACCTTCTCATAGTCATTACATTCCCGACGTAATGAACCCGGCGTTATTGCGAGCCATATATGCGTCTAATCCGACGAGAGGACGTTAAATTATTTAGAAAATGTCCAGCAACAGTTGGAGCGCGCAACGTAATCTCTCTTTTCATACATTTCCATCTCACAATAACGATACGTGACGTGCGAGCGACGATGTTCGCGTTTTAATCCGTCTAAATTTGAAAAATCTTTCGCGCATCTCTCGGCGATCTCTCTCGACGCTCGTTGTTGCAAGCACGACGACGTTCACTGGCTCTCCGAAGGTTAGAAAATCAAGTGCGGCCGTGGGAAAAAGCGAAAGGCGGAATGGTGGATGACACCTCGCCGTTAGTCGTTAAACAGAGAGGCGGAAGTCGCGGCGGAGTGCATACGGCTGTAGAATGAAAATCGCGCGGTACTCCCCTTTCGATTCGCGAGCCGCAGCGTGACAATAGCAAAATTGCCGCAACAGCGAAGTCGATTAGCTCCCCTTAACCCTTTAACTCCTTGGGCTTGGCTATGAAGCCAACAATCTCGCCGCACGTCTGTGAGAAACAATTAAGTAAGAGAGATTTCTTTAATTACCATTTTAAATCGTTGAAAAGTTTTATTTTTCTCGATTGTTTTGCCTCGGCGGGAACTATGCTACGCGCAGGTTTGCCCAGAGTTAAAGGGTTAACGCTCCGCTTGCCCCGCGTCGGCTCTAATTGGAAACCGCGTTTCGTTCCAGCTATGCTTGTAAGCTTAATATATTGCGTTTAATGCGGGCAAAAAATTAATTATAAACGTGTGATTGTATCATTTATAAATATGTCAAAATATTAACCCTAACTCGCCATGTTCCGGTAGACCATTGAATGTTTGTCGGTTTTAACATAGCATACTATTTATTTCTTCAAGTATATCAGGTGTTTGCCATAACAAATGAATTACTTTTTCTTAAATCACATTTGCACAAACATTTGCGAATTTTTTTCCGAAAACACTCTTTTCCTTTTAATAATGAGTTTAGTCCAAACCTAAATTATTCTTTTGATCTAATATTACAATATTTTATATTATAATAATATCTTACTCAGATTCTGCATTTCCAATTCCCACATTACAAGCTTAAAAATATTAATTGGAATGAAAATGACAAAGTGACAAAGTCGAGCAGTCTCACGGACCGAAGTATGGTGAATTAAAGACTCGAAAATAAGTGTAGTTAGTCAAGATTAAAAAAAATTATACTATAATTTCTAGAGAAACTGACCGGAAGAAAACACATAAAATAGAACAAATGCATAGAAAAAAAATCTGGTTGCATTAACCAGATGCGTTCTAGTTGAAGCAAAATTCCTGGTTTTTATGATATAAAAATGAGGTTCTTATAACCAGAAATTCTGTTTCCCTCGACCAAAATATATCTGGTTGTTCCCTCTTTCTGGTTCATACAACCAAACTTTTTTTCCATGTGGAAATCAGATCAGGGGAAGTTGACGTTTTTTTAGGATATCACTTGCGAGAGTTTCCAATAACTCGGGCGTTGAAATAACTCGTCCATCTGAGCAGTCTTCGTCGCCTTATCGTTCGGCCGCCGTGTCTCTGACTGATAAACAAGCACCTTCTTGTCGATCGGGTCTAGTTAACGCCTTCGACGCTCAAGGCGTGTTTTACGGAACGCGTCGCTCGCGGCGAGCCCATAAATCTCGCGGGCAGAAAGGGATGTTTATCTCGGCTCATTGTTGATGGTCGCGTATATATGTGCAACATGTGCGATGCTGCTCGCGAAAGCTCTCTAACATGAGGCGGCGGTCGCTGAGTCGTTGAGTGCACGCGAACGGGAACCATTTGCCCGGGGAAATTTACGGTTGATTGTGCGATTACGTGCTAACATGCACGCCCGTTGGGGGCGGTCGCCCGGGTGGAATATTAAATCTCGCGAGCGCGGAATCCTCGCCAGAGCTTTTCCCTCTGCTACACTTTCTCGCGGAATCGTGGGACGACGGGCGCGTGCCTCGTTCGATCGCCGGGTGAATCCGAACGCGCAGTGTCTCTTTCTCGACTTGAGAATGCGTTCTAGTTGCCATCGTTATTCCCTCTGTGTATCGCATTACGCGTCCTATCGTCGTGTCGACGACTCCGGAATGAAAATGTTTCACGCGGAAAACAAATCTCGGCTCCTGCGACTGCGCGGTAAGCAATTTTTAATTTTAACACGTTTCACATGTCCCAAATGGTGTGCACAAATTTTTGCGTTAATTTAACACAAGGCGAATATATTGAAAAATGATATAAATATTATATAAAAAATAAATCAATCATGTCAGTCGACACTGAAGTATAAAATGTGTTACTTTAATATTTACACGTGTTGAATATCGACTCAATATAAAGTATTGAGATCAAATGAACACATTATGTAAAATTAACACACGGATATGTTAAAACTTTAAACGGAGATCGATTTTAACACAAGTACAAAATATTTTTACCGTGTGAATAAGGTCTAGATAAGAACTCGGTGATAAGAAATGATATCCCTGTTACTGTAACTGAGAACATTTGAGCATTCAGTTATATTAAAATTTGATTGAGATAATTCGATTGAGACTCAATTGAGAACAATCGACTAAGTAGAAACCTTCTACAGGAATCTTTCTGTTTCTACAACCGAATCTTTCGTCTGGTGCCCAGGCAACAGAAAATTCAGTTACATTAACAAAGTTCTTTTCCCGTGCAGGAGCACGCATGTATCGATAACAAATCGATATTGCTTCTCGCCTCGGAAATTATCCGATAAAACTTGGTTATTTCAGATTGAGGAATTACTTGAATTGTTGTTTGAGGACAGTTCGAGAGTGACTGAGATAAAAGTGAAAAGCGAGGATCGCACAGTGCGTTAAGGAAGTTAAGTAAGTTGTAGTAAACTGTTCGCGTATCCGCCAATTTTCTCCGCCAAGCCGATTAGCTAATATTTAGCAATTAACGCTCGCCGATCCGACTCCTGTTGAAGAGGCGACCGGTCACGGCGGTTTATTCTTTCTTTTCTCGGCAAGATGAAAACGTCTGTAGATAAACGGGTGAAATATTCTGAAGAGATGCTCACGCGATCGCGGTAAGACGTAAATGCAACTTGATTGCTTCAAAATGTAATATGCGTGAGTACCGCGAACGTGGTTCTGCTCCCCTTTGCATCGTCGACGTGGTGCTGCTCTTTCTCTTCGGTTTTCTTAAATTAATAAGCGATCGATAAAGATTGATTGGTAAATTAAATCAATAAAATACACAACAAATATTTTTTTCATAATTTTTTAATTATTATTTTTCATTGGCGTTGAAAATGTTTCGATAGGAAGCGGAAATTTAAAATGTGTACAAAAAAAAAGAGAAGAATTATAAGTCTCATCGTCGTCGACTGCTGATGCATCTTACATCCTGCAATTTGTCCTGGAGTCTATTTATATATATATATATATTTTTTCTTTTAATATTTGAAAACCAGTTTTCTTCTTGCCGCAGAAAATATATTGAATATGGCCAAAAAACGTCATTTTTGGCCTCTTTCCAATTTATCCATAATTCTTTTACTTTCAAGTTCAAGTTTCGCGAGTGTTGAGATTTGCTTCTCTAATAATGCCCGTTTAAATGCGGGTTTCAGTCTCGAGTTTGCTGCTGCCTTTTTCTCTTCCGTTTATCCTTGTTATTGTACCGAATTCAATCCTTACATACGTTGCACAACAACGCGAGAAAATCTGCCGTTCGATAAAATTCTGGTCAAATTTCGGCAGATCCGAGTCATTGCAATTTCTAATCGGTGTGACCTGTTTTGTTAGGCAGTTATCGTTATCAGATATCCTCCCCATATTGTAAAAATAAAGGAGCGCGACTTTCTTCCGGTGCGTTCAATTAGAGAAAGGCGGTCCACTTTTAGCGCGTGACAATGCGATTTAAGACATTTCAGCCGTAACGCAATACAATTACATGCGCGCGCGCCCGTTCGTATACTGGTCAAGTTTAATAGCCGATCGGGGATATATTCGGCTAATGAGAGAAGCGCGGGCTGGCCGAAGCCAATGCTAAGAGAAGAGCAGGGAAGAAGACCGGCTTTGGGGGGAAACCGCGCGCGGTTTCACTCGGTAACGCGATTTCTAATATCACCCGCGCGCTTAATGCGCTACCGTTAGCTGTTAATTGTTCAACAAGTCGCGGAAGAGCGTCCGCCTCTAACGATCCCGCTAAACGCTCGTTTGTAACGTAATCCGATGGCGATTTTAATTGTGCCCCCTCACAAACGAGGATCGGCGAGCGTTAAGAGACTTTCTAGGCTGCTCCCGCTTCGTTGCAAGCTGCATCTGCGAGATCGTTGTTGTACGTGCATTCTAATTTTAATACAGTACAACGATGAAAATCGATGAAAATAATAATAATAATACAAATATAAAAATTATATGTATTTTACCACCTTGAATATCTTTGAAAAATAAAAGTATTTTATTAACTATTAGATATATACAGATGAGAAAAGTTTACATTTAAAGAAGGTGTTTGGAGTGACGACCACTGGTATATCAACGCAGTTTCTGTTAGATAAATTTTTCTTTCGCTCTCATGTTTCGAAGATATTCAAGGTTGTAATAATTACTGCCCCACCGTATTATAAATAATAATACATGTAATTTCCGATGATACTAAATATAAGATACCTCCTTACCTATGAGATATTTGTATTGCGGTCTCTCGAAGCGACTTCGTCTTCGAGGTTTCTCACGGGACCGTATTTTTCTCCTCGTCCGTGGAAAGAAGAATATCCTATTCCGGAGGCCTCTCGAATATCGGTTAGCGCGCGGGTTTCTTCGTGCCATTCGATTCTCGGACTCCGGGTATTTATTGTCGAGTGTTACCACTGTAGTTGTTCCACGGCAGAGTAAAGCTCGGACCACACAGAATGTGTCGAGGATAGCTAATAATTACGGATGACGTGTAACTAAGCGTGATAATTACGAAATTATTGCGGAGGAGTACTTTACGACTGTAATCTCATGATGTTGCGAAAAGTTTTATTCGCCTGAGAAATTGCCCNGGGAAATTCCCCCCCCCCCCCCTCTCTCTATCGCTCGTTCTCTCTCTTACAAATTTATCTATTTATTTATCTTATTTAATCGAGGTTATCAATGCTGCATAGTAGAGACCTCGCGAGTTCGGTTGATATCTATTTCGGACGGAAAAATTCGGTCTTGTTGTGAATTCACGTTTTATCGCGAAAAGTCGTCCGATCGTGGCAGCGATCGACCTCGGTTTTTGCGCGTGATTCGGCTGGCTGCGTGTTCATCGCGTGGTCGGGCCTTAACGTTCGCCGATCGCTGCAGAACGCTGTAAACGCGTTAATGCTTTTCGTCGTAAACCAAAGGTGGCTGTGCGCTCTAGACATTTCTTCCCCCTCGGTAGAAACAAGAAGCGTGATCTGCCGCCACACGAGCGAAATGTTGCGACGGGCATAAAGAACGAGCGCGCCACGCTGCTCGCTCTCGTCGCGGAATGCAAGTGGAATTAATAAACCTCGTGCCGATGCATAGTAATCGACTTCCGATGTACGCGCCGATCGTTTGTAACGACTTCTATTACGCGATGCACAGCAGCGCCTTTCGAATTTCGCAGGAAGAGCTTTCAATCGCTACGCTCCGCGGCGTCTCCTATGAGCACGCAGAGTCGAAGTGGAAGTAAGAAAAAAAAAAGACAAGAGATAGGAGGAAAGAAAAAAAATATATATAGGGTGTCGAAATTAAAAAAAAAAACCCTTCGTGTGAAGGTAGAACGAGTTAAATTGAGTAGAGAAATTCTATTTTGCATATAATACGCAAGTTTTTGAGTTATTAATTGAAAAAGTCTCTATATTGTGCCATTGTGCGTTTTTTTAACAATCGATAACTTCGAAATCCATTTTACTTCAGCTCTTAGTTAAGAAAGAGACTTGGTTCACAATTTTGATCTTATTGCATTCATTTCTGGATAGGAGAAAAATATTCTCTCTCATATTATTTTTTTCCCCACAAAGGAGCGGCCGTGAAACGACCATTCTGCGCATGACACGGACGCCATCCTCGGGACGCGCTATGCGGTCGTCCACGTTTACGCTTAATTAAAATCCCTAATTGTTTAAGCCAAGCGCCGCTTTCGTTAATCCCGTTACCTCGATTGTGCGTGCCGTCCGTGATTGATGTGTAGTCCGCGTTAATTCTACAGCGTAACGCTCATTAACGTGCGATCCCAACCTGGCCGCCGCCGTCGCAAGTCCGAAATCGCAGCGAGCGATTACCAAAGAGTCACTCGTCTTAATTCGCGCTTAATTACCATCTCCGTCGCTTTCGTGTTTGTCTGTAGATGTGTTTGCGCGCGCGCGATCACTCGTCATGTGCTAATTGTGTGTAAATATTACGCGCTCACGTTGTGCGCGTGTGTCCGGTCGCGATGGAACGCGAAGGAACAGGCCGGAATCACGCTCCGGCATGCGTGGCGTTTTTCGCGAGTTCCTCCTTCAGTCCCGCGGACTCTCTTCCTGGCGCGCCGCGAAGGGAACGATAACGGAGATTATCCCAAGGTATCTAACGGCTTGTGCGCTCGTTATACTTCTTCGTTATACTTTTCGTGTTTTTTCGCTCTGCCGTGTTTCAGTTGGAATTTCGACGAATCCAACATTGACTCCTTCGCGTGTTGCTTGCTCCACGAGTTCCTCGACGCGTTTACCCGGGAATAGTTATCTGGGGTCATTTCATATCCCAGCGGTCAGGAAATGAAGTTCACGTCGTAGTGGATATTTTTTTACTGATCGGGAATCAATATGTACCTTTCATTTGGACATTTAGAAACCTAATCTATGCAACAAAAATAGGCTGCGACCCGTCTTATTCATAGTATAAGTCTGTAAAAACTCGTTAAGGTACAAAATGAAGTTTAAGTTGATATCTTTATTCATTAGAAATACTGTCATAATAAGACACTTGATTTGTTTGTTCCGATACTTAGGTATTTTTTTAGTTTCTCCTCATTTTTTCAAAAAGCAGCAATTAAATCTTTATTAACCCTTTCGCGGCGGAGTGCTCTGGAAAGAGTTGCGCTCTAAGCAGCCGATGCCAGATCGACCGCGCGGACCAAATACGCGAGTCGTTCCGAACGCAGTGTGTATATAATATTTGACTATGTAAAAGAAACCTTTGCACAAGAAGCGTATGCTGCTAGCACGTCAAAAACAACTTAATGGACATTAATGGCAGTTGTTGATAACAAACGAACTGCGCCTTCGTACGAAGAGAGCGGCTCCGGATGGGCGCCATCTGGCGCTGTTCGTTCACCGCGGGTAAATTTGCCTGAGCGCCGAACGGCGCTGTTCGCTGAGAATGAGCATCTATAGCTGAGCGCCTAAAGGCGCTGTTCGCCGCGAAAGGGTTAAAAATGTCTCTGAATAATAATAAGTCATAGAACAATCGATAATATGCTATATTTTGTTAATAACTGCAGTTTTTAATTGACATCTAAATGATCGTGATCGTTTAGGTAAAAAAAAATATAAGGTGACTATTCCTGGGTTAAATGTTGTAATAGTCACTTCTAATCGGCTAACTATGATTGTATTAAGAGAAATTACTATTATTTTCGACTTCAACTGTACCCTTTTTAGTTTTAACTACAAAAATAGTTACGATATGCATGTTATTATTTCTGACATTATAGTAACACTTACTAGAACTTACTAGAGAAATGGTTCTTCTGATAATCCTATAATTCTTTCACTATAGTGTATAGTTATGATATTACAATTACAAATATTAAATATTTTGCTTTTAGCATAAGAGAAAAAATAATTAATTCCATTGAAATTTTAACAATTTTACCATTAAACCAAATTTTCAAATTCAACCAGAAAATTTAAATCATAATTTTAATAATAATAAAATAGTATTTTAGTAACTAGTAATAATAAAAAAAATTCAATAACAATTTAAATAATTTTATCATTAAATCGGCAGCCAATCATAACTTCTTGTTGTTCTATTAAAAAAAAAGTAATAATGAAATTGTCTTTCTCGACTATAATTATTTCACTGTACAATTAGTCACAGATATCCAACTCTTTCAACGTATCACGTCTCATTATGGTAAGCGTAAAGTATAATCAATTATACGGTTGAAAAATCGGTCGTACGGCTAACGGAGAGCTGATGATACGAGATAAAGGAAACGCGCGGCCCGAATCACATTTAATTACGTCTTTAGCAATTCAATTGTCAGTTGTGCCTTTGCGCAGTCAATGAGGATTAACGCGGCAATCAACGTGTTAATATATTTGAAAGTAAGAGGAAATACCCGGCGGAGAGCAGTCGTCGCACCGGATCGCAAATCGACGAGACTTCGTACTTCGATATAGATTTCGATCGGGGCTATCATCCGGTCGGGGCTTATCCGGCACTCAATTTCCATCTTAATTGCTCCATCTTAATAGAGATATTTAACGTCCTCTGATATAGCGCCGTAAGAAACGGCGACAAAATAACGGCCCCTCGTTCGATTTGCCTCCGGGTCGAGTGTTATTAAAACGTCGAGGAGAAAGAGAAAGAGAGAACAAGAGAGACGGAGAGAGAGAGAGGATCCTTACCTCGTCACGTATACCACGTCGACATCCATCCCAGCTTCTTCGCATTCGATTCCCCGCGTTATCGATCGGCTGTCCGACGTCCCGATATCCCGCCGGACGAATATCACGCGAACATCGCGGGTACACCTCAATGTTTCTCCACGGGCAATGCGCGTCGATCCGCGATCTATCCTGCCGGGCGTTTTCTCATCGTCCCGCATTAAGATCGGCATTTCACGTCGCTCGTTCGCTCGTTCGCTCGCGAAGCCGTGATCCGATCGGCCGATTCGAGAACGTACGTAATAGAATATAATACGTTCCGGAATAGAAACCCCGCGTCTAATGAGTATGCGCGCTCGTCAAGTGCGCCGCACGCAAATCACGCGTAAGTATAGGTACATCATTATGCATTTCTAAAGGACTTGATACTTAATGTGAAAGGCGCTCATCTGGCCGTCGCGGTCGGACCCGATATCGACCGCTGCGTTGACGCGCGGGTCGCGGGGCCTCGCGTTCGCCCGTCCGTCCGTCCGTCCATACGTGCGTGCACGCGCGCCTCACGTGCGTTTCCCTCGTGGTGCGTCACGCGCGCACGCACGCCACATTCCGCGCCCTGTCCGCCGGTGGATGCGTGCGTGTTCGCGTTTCGTGCTTTCATTCATGGCCTCGCCTTTGGCACGTAGCCGGCCTCGGAAAAAAATGCCATAGTTCGAGCTAATCATTACGGTATTCTTCCGCCCTTATTTACTGACGACGTCCCAAGTTTTTCAAGCTCCGCGCGGGAGTCGAAGTTTATTAACTCTACAATTCGAGTCCTTCGTGTGAAAGGAACCTGAGTGTGAATGTTGATCGTGCGCTGATAAAAATTTTTCTCTCTCTCTCTCTCTCTCTCTCGTCGATTTAGATCGCCATTGATTGAGTGTCCGTCATTTTTTGTCGAACAGCGTCTCTTCGTTCGAACTTAAACGTCGCTTATCATAACTGTAAACCGCGCGCGCTACCTAAAATCGTCTCAGGACGATGTGTGCACAGCACGCGAGGAGCATCTAGGGGGAACAAGTTGTAACGTCCGCGGCGCGTACTTGTCGGATGTAATAATAACGTCGGCAAATTACGATGCGTATAGATAGATAATCATGTAGTCCCGTACGATAGCTATACTTTGCGTCGTGTACATTTATTATAAGTATCTACGGGAAAACGGGCGCGCACACAGCACCGCAGCCGTTTACAATGCACGCGAATTATACTGCTCGACCGTACGAGGCGCGAACGCGTGCAGCGCTCTGGAAACAGGTGAATTGGTCCATCCTCGGAGAATTATGATTAATAAAAAACACACACACAGAAAGAGAGAGAGAGAGAGAGAGTCATACACACACAGGCGGATTAAAGATTGCAACATTTTTTTAATGTATTTTCGATGAATAAAAATGTATCTCCTGAGAATGACCAAAAAACAAATTCTCCCATTAGACACGATATACATGGTGAAACTCGTAGAAAAAAAGTGTTGCAACCTTTAAGGAAATGCCATACTTGAAACTTTACCGGAAGAATACCGATATTTTTCTGCAAAATTACGTCTTATTGACTGCAGAAAATGATAAAAAAGCTTTTATATAGTGAAAGTACGTATACAAATGATGGAACTCGCGATATATGACGGAAACGATAAAAACTTTCAAAATTAACATATCTAGTTATCAATTAGCGTCAATATTTACCCGGTACAAAAATCTTGCAGTTTTCACGTGCCGAATGTGTCAATACTCGAATCAAGAAAGTTTCAAGGAACAATTTTATATTTTTTCAATGAAATTAGGTGCCCAAAAAGATACGAAAAGTTTATAAAATAACTTTTATATCTTGGTTAGATTTTCGTAGTGGTTAAATTCCGTTGCGCACCACATTCATCGCATTCACATTTATATTACATTTATATTTACGTAAGATCTATATACAAACACTGAGAAAAATTTCCATCGGATAAACCTATTAAATGATGTATTCGATTGTTATTTTTATTTTCCGATTAAGTGACGGGTACTTTTATCCGATGAAGTTATCAATGCAGTTACTGGTGAAACTTAATCGACAAATTAGTCACTCTTTGTACATCCGTTGTAATTTTTATCGGATAAAGGCACGACTTGATCGGATGAAACAATGAAATAATCGGACGTTGCACTTCGGATATATCTGTTTGTTATCTTTTAATTGTCCGATCAGATGTGATCGGATATTTTTCTCGGTGTATTCACGGAAAGTACAAGAAGAATAGCGTGATCATGTCAATGTTTATGTAACGTAAAATTTTGAGGATTGCCTCTATCGGTGCTTATCAGATTCGTTATTGATTTTGACATCTCTTTAATCCATCGACGTTTTATATATATATATATATATATATATATATATATAAACGAGTTATGTCGTCGCACTCGAATGCGTGTCGACAAGTTCGGAGCATTCCTCCCGATGAATAATGAATGCGCATGAGATACGCAACGCTCGACACATGATACGAGTGCACCGCTTCGCGCGAGTTTTTTTTTTCTCTAATTAATGCGTAACGCCACGGCATTGAAATTTAATCGGGCTACACATGTGTGTCGTAACCGCGTGCAACAAACTGGCGGATGCAGCAGCAGGAAGAGAGTTCGTACCGGCCGACCGATTCAACTCATCGCCGTGTTTATTAAAGAGAGAGAGAGAGAGAGAAAGAGAAAGAAAGAAAGAGATATTCCCCCTCGTCCCCTCCCCCTTGCGTATTTTCGGCAAAGTCTGTAATGCAGCAACACGCATCTCCATGATACACGAACATACTCGTTCGAGCGTAAGATACGCGCGTGCGTTGATACGCCAACGGCCCTTAATTGAGACTATCGAGCTTCTCGTATGCCTTCCGGGCTCTATTGGGATTCCGTATCACGTGCTTTGTTAACACATTAACGGCGGGCGATCTCGACGAAAGTATGCTAGGTAGCGCGGCGGCCGCC